>NW_007074469.1:292912-332762 GCF_000164805.1 Carlito syrichta
CTGCCGCCTCGACCTGCTGGGCTCCGGCGATCCTTCTGCCTCAGCCTTCCAGTAGCTGGAACTACAGGCATGAGCTACCACGCCCGGCTAATTTTTTGATTTATTGTAGAGTTGAGGTCTTGCCAAGTTGCCCAGGCAGGTCTCGAACCCGCGGGCTCAGGCAATCCACTCACCTCAGCCTCCCAAACTGCGGGATTACAGGCTGAGCCACTGAGCCCAGCTAGTGACAGTTTTTTATTTAGCTGTTATTCTTTATGTTTCCCATCCCATGATCTCTTAGTTAGTTGTAGAGCTTGCTACTGCCATTCATATAATTTTTGCCCTGGAAATGCAGCCAGTTCCTTCTAGTAATGAATCCAGTTGAAACCCATCCTTTAAAAACTCTCAAGTGTTAACAATGGACTAAAAGGTAGTTGCTATTATAAGCAGAAACCAAAACAACATTGATGAATGACTGAAACAAGAGTGTTCTCATTAATTCTACAAGGAAGACAGGGAAAGGAACAGCCAGACACGATTCCTGAGTAATTAACACCCCTGGAATTAACCGGTGCCCTGTGGTCCAAGGACCTCTGACTTCATGAAGACACCCCTCAAACTTCTTTCCCTCATCCCACTTCAAAATGTTCCCCATCCTCAACTATCTGCAAGCATGAAGCTGGGCAGTAAGACCATTCAACTGGGACCCAAGAAAACATTGGCCCCGGGTACCCTCTATAAAAGGAGATGACATAGGGCTATTGTGTGGAAAGAATACTGAATCTGTGATGAGAAGTCCTAAGAGGCAAAAGTTCTGGTTTGATGTTGACATTCCAACTCGATTCAACAACTACATCTCAGGTACAGTGGATTCAACAGTGAAGACCACACACAGGCCTTGCCCAAGGAAGTCCACAGTCCAGCAGCTTTCTTATAGCTCTAAAGATCTAAAATTAAGTTCCTTCATTTCCTTGGGCTTCAGGGTAACTGTCCCACAGGGGATGATAAAACAATCAATCAGCCTGACTCACAGGCCTATCGAGTACAAATAAAACCAATGCTTGAGGGGCTGGCCTGTTATCCCAGCACTTTGAGAGGCTGAGGCAAGAGGATTGCGTGTGCCCAGGAGTTCAAGACCAGCCTGGGTAACATAGTGAGACCTCATCTCTATAATAAAACAAACAAATAAATAAATAATAAGCCAGGTGTGATGATGTGCACCTGTAGTCCCACATACTCAGAAGGCTGAGGCAGAAGGGTCGCCTGAGCCCAGCAGGTCGAGGCTGCCATAGCTATGATCCTGCCACCGCACTGCAGCTTGGGTGACAGGGTGAGACTGCAACTCAAAACAAACAAACAAAAACCAATGCCTGGCCATCATTACCTTGTTTCTCAAGGATTTCCCAATGCTTTTAAGAAAGTTCTTGCTTCCCTAAACCGGAAGGAGTAAAAAGAGCTCTAAAGACTGGGTTAGTGGAGAAACCACTCACTTTAAAAACAACAGTAAGTGAGTAAAAAGAACAATATACAACTATTTCTTTACCAACCAATTACTAAGACATCTGACTCCAAACTCATTCAGCAGAATGGGCTGAGGAGACATCACCATGCTTTACAAGGAGAAAGCAATTGTTTTAATTACAGCAAGAAAAGAAATGTTACTCTCGTTTCCTCTTTACAGTCTCCTTAACATAGATATTTGTGGCTACCCTCTGTATCAGCACTTAAACATATACACACAGATCTCCCTTCTGAGCACAGAGTACAGGGATTAGGCAGTACTGCTTCACAAAGTTGATATTCTCACTCACTCACCAGTTTTGAATTGCTCTGGCCTCTCTGAATATGAAAGATGTTGTTGTTGATCTCTGAAAAATGCATTCTTCTTAACATGGAGGAACAAAACAAACCTAGGCAGTGAAGGATCTTAAACTCCATGGCCATGTGTAGGAAGTTTTAGGGGTAAGCACATTCATGTCCAGAGACAGGACGCCTTTCTGCACTGCCTTTCCCTCACTGCCCTTGTAGGTGACATACCTGCATGCATGCACACATGCCCCATTCATGATTGGAAGATGTGCTTGAAGGGGCAGCCCCCTGACAGCTTCTGACTAGTGTCTTCTCCCCTGCGCTCCCTACATTTCAGGATTTTTTTTTTTTAGATGAACAGGTGATATGCACTGAAACACACTGGGCCAGACTTCTATCATCTACAAGCTAAATGGACTCTTTTAACACAGCACCTACTGTTCAAGGCTTTAATGTATGGTTTTCCACTCTGTTGAGCCTAGTTTGTGAATATGTTCTAGACACTGCAGGGTAGAAGTTAGCCAAGAAGGACTCTCCTTCCAGCCCTCATGACATATGACATGTCACCTTATAAATGCACCAGGTAGGTCTCACTTGACTTTCAAAGGCGATTTTTGGGCAAAATTATGTATTGTGGGAAGGAAAGGGAGGATCTCAAAAGAAGCGGTTTCGTTTTCTATTCTGAAACAAAGCAAAATAAATGCCATGCCTTCATCCTCCACTAATCATATGAAGTCAACTGGACCCCCAAATCTCCCCTAAAGGTAGTTTTTAAATTATTTGTGTTTACTGACCAACATGTCTCGAAATATCAAAGCATACCACCTCAAAAATTGTGCTGTAAACCCACAGGGCTTCATGTTAAAAGTGCTTATAAATGGCTGGGCACAGTGGCTAATGCCTGTAATCCCAGCACTTTGAAAGGCCAAGGCAAGAAGATCGCTTGAGCCCAGGAGTTCAAGACCAGCCTTAGCAACATAGCGAGACCTTGTGTTTATAAAAAAAATCAAAAAATTAGCCAGGTGTGGTGGCACATACCTATAGTCCCAGCTACTCAGAAGGCTGAGGCAGAAGGATTGTCTGAGCCTAGGAGTTCAAGGCCACAGTAAACCATGATCCATGACACTGCACTCCAGCCTGGCAACAGAGACCTGACTCAAAAAAAAGGTGCCTATAAAAATGATTTTGATTCAGGCTCGGTGGCTCAGCCTGTAATCCCGCGCCTTTGGGAGGCTGAGGTGAGTGGATTGCCTGAGCCCGCGGGTTCGAGACCCGCCTGGGCAGGCGAGACCTCATCTCTACAATAAATCAAAAAATTAGCCGGGTGTGGTAGCGCGCGCCTGTAATTCTGGCTACTCGGAAAGCTGAGGAGGAAAGATCGCCGGAGCCCAGCAGGTCGAGGCTGCGGTGGCCGGGAGCGGCCACTGCACTCCAGTCTGGGCGACAGAGTGAGACTCCAACTCAAAAAAAAAAAAAAGATTTTGCACAAGAAAATAGAAATCACCAACTCACTCATTCCTACTATATGTAAACTGGAAACAAAGGTATATCCGTAATACCCATAAAGTCAAAGAGTTATTATTAGTATATAGAGTAATTTAACTAGAATAACAATACTGACTTCTAGTAGATGGTTAATGCATAAAATTCTCTTTTAAAAACTGTACCAGGGCAGGGCGCAGTAGCTCACACATTCAGGGAGGTCGAAGTGGGAGTTTGAGACTAGCCTAGGCAACATAGCAAGACCTTGTCTCTACAAAAAATTTTAAAAATAGCCAGGTTTGTTGGTGCTTGCCTATATAGTTCCAGCTACTTGGGAGGCTGAGGTGGAAGGACTGCCTGAGCCCAGAAGGTTGAGGGTGCAACAAGCTGTGAGTGTGCCATGGCACTCTAGCCTGGGCGACAGAGTGAGACGATTCAAAAAAAACCTGTACCAGTGAGCTCAGAGCACAGATGCAAATCTGCCCATAAGCTCTGCAGTAAGATGATGCCTGCTTCATCGTGTAGTTACCCAGGGCAAAGAAAAGGCGTTCTAGTGTGGAAATGGGAGACCAGACAAAGTCTATTTGGAGGGAAAATGATGTCAGCCATGACATTATTGACTAAACTGCTACTTTTTAAATAGCATGGAAGGAGAAATTTAAAAGATGAAAAAATACGTTCATTCTTTGACACCAACTCAATTCGGTAAGACTGGCATGACGGTGGTCCAAACCAAACTCATTTTTCCTTTATCATGCTGGCAGGCCCCAAAAAGCAACAGACAAGAACAAGTCAGCCCACCGGTCAGATGAGTCACGATCCAGAGGGCCCGTGGCCTTGATTTAGTAGCAGATCATGTCCTGCCATTGGCTACAGAACCCTGTGCGGCCCCAATTCTAGAGCAGCTCTCAAAGTAGTCAAAGGCTCCCCCCCATGTGTGTCATGGGACTTCAATACAATGCTCCAAGTTTAGCCTGCATGATGTACGAAGCATTCCTCACCCCCTCAGCTCTGAGGAAACGGGGGACACTCCAGAAGCCCAGTTGCCCTAGTATTGGTCACTGCTTGGCGACTTCAGTGGTCCCTTCGCCTGCTGTCGATTAGGTTCAAAGAATAGTTCCAAGAACACCCACGCTGACAGTCAGCCCAGGCCCCCATGGCCACAACGTGTCCTTAACGCTGCCCAGCATGGTATCTGTTAATGTTTCAGAAGCCACTGAAACTCACCACAACCTTTAAATACAGACATAACGTGACATTACCATAGGACACTTCTTAATGCTTTTTCTAAATCCATCCTTAATACTCTATAAACTTTTTATTTCCCTGTCTCTGTTTAAGCTCTTTATTAAATGTCAAAATAAAGCCTACAGCACGAACTCAACAAAACTTTGTATACTAAGTATTACCACTTTTTAAGTTTGTTTCAATGTTCGTTGTTTTTAAGATGAAAGGAAAGGAAAGCCTCAGTCTTCTATACGTGAATGTCCTGCCTTCCAGGACCTACTACCTGGTAGAAGGGAAAACCGGGAGTTGTGACGCAGGCAGGATTCAGTGCCAGTTACTGGAACACTCCAGAGATACTACAGAAAGTCTTCTGCAGTTGGACGTGGCAACACGTGGCTCTAGGAATGTTTTAAAATCCTCTCATTCTTCCTTAGTTTCCTAACTAAGGTAGGAAGTATATTGGGCATAGGACATAATAGGGCTTACCAAAGGGAACATTTAAAATACATGTATATATACGATCCCTGACTTAACGTGGCTCAACTTAAGATTTTTCGACGTTACTGGTGTGAAAGTGATACACATTCAGTTAAACCCTACTTCAAGTACTCGTACAACTATTCTGTCTTTCACTTTCAGTGCAGTAGTCAATAGATTACATGAGATAGTGGGCACTTTATTATAAAATAAACTTTGTGTTGGAGGATTTTGGCCAACTATAAGCCAATGTCAGTGTTCTGAGCATGTTTAAGACAGGTGAGGCTAAGCTACGATGTTCAGTAAGGGAAGTGAATCAGATGCATTTTTGACTTAATGATATTTTCAATTTACTATGGTTTTATCAGGACATAACCTCATCATAAGTGGAGAAGCATGTG
This sequence comes from Carlito syrichta, assembly GCF_000164805.1. Lineage (NCBI taxonomy): Eukaryota > Metazoa > Chordata > Mammalia > Primates > Tarsiidae > Carlito > Carlito syrichta. The sequence continues at coordinate 298,288 of NW_007074469.1, forward strand.
TACACAGCATATTTCTTTTTTAAAAAACATTTTAGGCTGGGCTCAGTGGCTCAGCCTGTAATCCCAGCGCTTTGGGGGGCTGAGGCGAGTGGATTGCCTGAGCCCACGGGTTCGAGACCCGCCTGGGCAACTTGGCGAGACCTCATCTCTACAATAAATAAAAAATTAGCCAGGCGTGGTAGCGCGTGCCTGTAGTTCTGGCTACTTGAAAGGCTGAGGCAAAAGGATCGCTGGAGCCCAGCGGGTCAAGGCTGCGGTGGCCAGGAACGTGCCACTGCACTCCAGTCTGGGCAACAGAGTGAGACTCCAACTCAAAAAAAAAAAAAAAAAAAAAAATTTATTGTAGAGACAAGGTCTCGCCAAGTTGCCGAGGCTGGTCTCAAACCCTTGGGCTAAGGCAGTTCTCTCACCTCAGCCTCCCAAAGTGCTGGGATTATAGGCATTAGCCACGGTGCCTGTTCATCCACTTTAAGTTACACATTGTCACATCTTAACATCTCTGAAATCAGGCTGCACATTATGATCTATGATCTATGGCATGCCATAATTTAATTGGCAGCAAGTTTTACTTTCTCTTACTAGTGTGCATTTTATTTATTTTTTAATGACTTTCTTTTAATAATCTTTATTTATTTATTTATTTTTTGAGTCAGAGTCTCCCTCTGTCACCCAGGCTGGAGTGCAGTGGCACGCTCACAGCCACTGCAGAACAACCTGCTGGGTTCAGGTGATCCTCCTGCCTCAGCCTTCCAAGTAGCTGGAACTACAGGCATGTGCAACCGTGCCCGGCTTGCTGGTGTGCATTTTAATCGATGGCAGAGCCAGTGAAATATGATTTGTCCATGGGGCAGCTACACCCAGATTGCATATGTGACACCGGACTGAAAAATGGGGAGGGGGTTACATTCTTTGTCTCTTTATTTTGTATCCACACAGCCTTAATATATAATAGTAAACACATTTCACACAAATACCCCTGAATTTCCCCATTTCTCTTCAGGAAAGAGAAGGGTATTTTGGTTTAAAAAAAAAAACCAAGTATTGGTTCTGTCCCCTACAGTCAATGTTACTGAATGGTGCAAGGCCCTATCTACCATTTACAAGTTGTATGAACTAGGGCATACTCTCCCAGAGGTTCAACTTTCTCAACTGGAAATGACCTGCCCTGCCGGCTCACTAGGAAGCACTTAAGGCATCAGGAAACATGAGACGGACAACTCTGAGTGGACCTTTCACTCGGTCAGTTCACAAGACACAAGTTCTCCTGCTTTCTTCTAATCTCATCCCTACACCTCCATCCCCACACCCATCCCCACTAGAGGAATTCCCAGAAATAGTGCGCAGAATAAGACCACCCCAGTTGGCAAACTACCCTATGCCTCATCTTTTTACTGAAAAGGTGTTCTACCATCCCAAGAGCTGTCGAATCACATGAAACTGGCCCTTGAAGGGAATGGCTTAAAAGAGGAAGGCAGGAGGGACAGGTCAGAGACCAGTCACATTCCAGCAAGGGTTCCTGTCCCAGTAGATTCCATCTGCCAGGATCTGGAAGAGCCACACAGAGCCAGCACAGACATTCACAGCAGCTAAGAGAGCACACTCTTTAGCTGAGCAAAAGGGGAAAAGGACAGAAGAGAAAACAACCCGAAGGTGGTGGCTAGAAGTGGAGATGGCCTTATGAGTGGCAGGCTCAAACTAACCATAGAAAAAGGCCACCTTCGTGTGCACGCTAGGATCAAGTCTCAGACCTCCATGTGTACGCTGGGATCCAGCCTTGGACCTCTGTGTGTACGCTGGAATCCAGCCTCGGATTTGTTTTAGGAAAGTTATAATTAATGGACAGGAAGCCATATAGCTGTCGTCCTTTTCAACTTCTGTGGTCACAGAAATACAAAACTCATGACTGTGACTTTACTGACTCATAAGAGTGAGTATATATCATAGCTAAAATGCCTGGGGCCTGGACTATGCTGGAAAGAGTCCATTTGTCCAAACAAGTCACCCCGAAGCTCATCTTCCCAAAACGCCAGTTTGGGAGACTCTTATTCTGGTCCTTCATTCATCTGACCAACACCTCTCCTGGAGGGAAATATTTCACTGTAATGAGGAGAAGCTGTAGGCACACCGCTGCTGACCTGAAGTCACCCGGCAAAGTTGTAAAAGTCACAGATGCCTGGGCTCCTTCCCCCCATCTGATGTAACAGCCTGGGTGTGGTTTGGGCCTGGGATGCTAGCGTGCTGCCAGGGCCCGGCATCTCTGGGCTCAAGGGCCTGACCCTGGGCATGCACTCCTCACCACCACCAGCAGTGGGTCGAGAAATGACTTGTCCAAACCTGCTTCCAGCACCACTGCCCTCTAATACTCCTGCAGAGAAGGGTCCAAGTGTCCACATGACCATTTTAAAAGGCACCTTTAAAGGCAGACACGCAGCACCACCTTCTACCCATCTCTTCACTGAGTTAGAAGACACAAGGTGGCCCACCCTTCAGAAATATAGCATGAGTAAAGGGCTGGCTCAGGGGGAGGGTGTGAATCCAGAGACAGTAGAAGGGAGACGGGGTCATTCTCCTGTGGTGCCAGATGAAACCTTGTGCAGCCACTTCACAATCACGTACACACACCCTTCAAGACAGTGCCTGCCAAGTACGCCAAGTGCTCATTTGGGTCAAATCACAACTCCAAGGGAGTCAGAGGGAGAGGCTTCTGCTCAGCTTTTGTATTTACTTGCATCTCTAAGCCAGTAGTTCTCAGTAGGGGTGGGGGTGATTTTGCACATTGCCCCAAGGACATTGGACACTGTCTGGAGACACTTTTGACTGCCACAAATTAGGGGAGCCAGGGGTTTGGTACTAGCATCTAGTGGCAGAGGCTAGGGACACTGCAAGAATTCTACAGGCACAGGACAGCCCTGCAACACAGAATTAAGCAGCCAAAAGTGTCAACAGACCAAGTCTGCTCTAAGCAGACTCTCTAAGAGTCTTTCAGCACTGGCCACTGTATTGTTTCTAAAGGGTTAGATGACATTATTACTTAGGTGGCCTCATGAGTAACTTTATTCATGAATAAATCCAACATAATGCTATGACTTTCTCAAGGGAAGATAAAAATGATAATACAAAAACAAATCAACATTCTTATACATGAGAACCCTCAGAAACAAACAGGAAACTCTTAGCTCTACTTTAAAACTGAAAAGTGGCTGGGCATGGTGGTTCACACTTGGAATCCCAGCACCTTGGGAGGTTGAGGCAGGAGGATTGCTTGGCCCAGAAGATTGAGACCAGCCCAGGCAACATTAGTGAGACCTTGTCTCTACAAAAAAAAAATGAAAGAAAAATTAGCTGGGCATGGCAGTACATGCCAGGAGTCCTAGCTACTTACAGAGGCCAAAGCAGGAGTATCTCCTGAACCCAGGAGGTCAAGGCTGTGGTGAGTGGGATCGTGCCTCTGCACTTCCAGCCTGGATGACAGAGTGAGACCCCTAACTCAAAATAACATAAAATTACATAAAGTAAAATAATATAACATAACATAAAACTGAAAAGAATGGCGTGGCCAGGTCCCTGCAATGACTCAGCCAGTCAGCTGATTCCCTCAGGGGATCCTCAGAGGATCATTCAGGTTTTAGTCTAACACATGTCAGACCAAAATACATAAGCACTTGTTACACAAAAGTGTATCGTCTTTAAAATTTAATGTTACCTATGATTTACAAAAATTATACACAAAAGACTTCCCAGCAGTGACTTTGTACCTCTCATTTATGAAAAAAATAGTTGCTAATCCCCAGAAATAAACAGATAAGAAGCAACTCGAGCCTTGTCTCGCCCACGCTCCCCCAAGTCGTCCCACAGTCCCTTGAGGAGTGCTCAGCGCCCCGATACCCACCACTGGCTTCCCACACCGCCCTCGGCTCTCCCCCTCCTCCCCCTAGAAAGGATGAAGTCAAGTGCGATGGAAGAACAACTGACAAGGGTCTGCCCAACTGCTCAGCATTAAATAATAAGTACAAATATGTGTCTGATAAACAAACACTGCTTTGCCTGGGCAACCGGTTGAAATCAGCACCACAGATGAATAGCGTCGATATTCAAACACCAACTGTCCCAGGAACGCAGCCCATGTTTCCTACATTCCCTGCCCCAGGAAACCTGCTGCGGGTCCTAGGAAGGCGCATCTGTGACAAGAGAAACAAATAAGAGCCCAACCATCCCCCACAAACATTATTTCAGTGAAAGAATGAACCAACCTGCACAAACAAACCATGAAGAGAAGCAAGATGGGAGAGCTTAGGGTCTCTCCTTCCTCAGGGCCTCATCCGTAGGGCAAAATTCAAGCACTGCTGGATTCAATGCTCAACAGTAAGACATTCCGTTTGGTTGTATAACTACGTACAGATAACTTAGTGTCTTCTCTTATCTTTTCTTTTTGGAGTTGGAGTCTCCGTCGCCCAGGCTGAAGTGCAGTAACACAATCACAGCTCACTGCAGCTTCAACCTCCTGGGCTCAGGCAATCATTCTGCCTCAATCTCCTGAATAGCTGGGATTACAGGAATGTGTCACCACACCTGGCTTATTCTTTTATTTTTGTAGAGATGAGGTCTCGGTATGTTGCCCAGGCTAGTCTCAAGCTCCTGGGCTCAAGCAATCTTCCTGTCTCGGCCTCTCAAAGTGCTGGGATTACAGACGTGAGCTACTTGGTGTCCTTTAAATGCTGAATAATTTTTTATTACTGGGGGGGAAACAATAAAACTGCTTATTTGGCTCATAATCATACCACTTAATGGCTCACTTGAGTCAGAGAAATACCAAGAAAGTACACTCAGGAAATAGAGACTACCATGGAGTCTTTTCTAAGTATTTCTAGCTCTCTCACTCTTGATTCTGCACTTGAGGGTAAAAGTTACCTCAATCATGTTACATCAATAACATGACTTATAGCATATAAATTCAACAGACCCCCAAGAATCAAATACAGGTTTTGAGAAGATAACTATTTTCTATTTATTCCCATAGCACAGACAATGTAACAAACTTTATGCAGTTAACTGCCTAGTGACAGTCTGAATTATTTAGAAATATGTGTTGTCTATACTTTAATTATTTTGAAGAAAAGCAACCTAAACAATGTCCATTTCAATAAAAATCAGAAGTCTCATTCTAGTGCTTAAGTTATCAGTAGGTAACATGTTGCAGTGTTTCCCTCCACATTATCAGAGATTCCCATCTTCCAAGAAAGATTATATTACTGAAGGGGAGAAACGGCTGGATCTTCAATCTCTGGAGGAAGTCTGCAAACCAGTAGGCTGCTCAAGGGCATCACAGCTTCTGATGTGGCCATCCCAAAGGGCTTAGAGAGGCCACCTGAGACCGCACTACCACGGGCAGGATTCCACGGGAAATGAGGAAGGACAAGCTGGTCAGCTCACAGGGGACAAGATGGTGCTGCCCGACCCCAGCAAGGAGCCCGGCTGATGTTCAAGCAGTTGACAAACAGAAGCACTTTTGCTTATCACTAACCAAACAGGGTGGCTGCATGACTAACAGTCATTGTCAAAAAAAAAAAAAAGAAAAACCTTGACCCAAGACCAGGCATGGTGGCTCACACCTATAATCCCAGAACTTTAGGAAGCTGAGGCAGAAGGATTTCTTGGACCCAGGAGTTGGAGACCAGCCTGGGCAACATAGCAAGACTTTGTCTCTACAAAAAAATAAATAAACTAGCCAGGCATGGTGGCATGCGCCTGTAGTCCCAGCTACTCAGGAGACTGAGGTGTGAGGATAGTCGAGGCTGTAGTGAGCCAAAAATGGTCGTGCCACTGCACTCCAGCCTGGGTGACAGAGTCAGACTGGGACTCAAAAAAAAAAAAAAAAAAAACACTTGACCTCAACTGGAAGTACTGGTTTATGTTAACTGCCCTGGGGCAATCATTTACAGAATCAGAAATTCCTTAGCAAGAGGTTTTTAAATGATGCCTTTGGCTTATTCTCAAGGGAAAATAAAGATGAGAACACCTTCACCCATGCAACAAATATTTACTGAATGCTTGGTAGGTATGGGGATATGTAGACACACATACATACCACAAGGCACAGCGTGGTCCCAAATGCCACTGAGTGATCAAATGAGACTTTCACACTGCTGGGGGCACAGACTTCATACCAAGAAAGTGAGTTTCAAGATTCATTATATAGCCAAGTAACGAAGGCCATGTAGTATTGGCTGAGATAAATGGGACAGAACACAGAACCCAGAAACACACCCACACACATGTGCCCAACTCATTTTTTACTAAGGTGCAAAAGTAATTCAATGGAGGAATGACTGCCTTTTCAACAAATGGTGCTGGATCACTGGACATGCACAGGCCAAAAAATAAGCCTCAACCTAAGTCTCCCACCTTACACAAAAATTAACTCAAAATGGATCGTGGACTTAAATGTAAAACTTTAATAGAAGAAAACATTCAGGATCTAGGGCTAGGCAAATAGCTCTTAAAATTGATACCACCAACGGAAATACTCATATTTGGACTTCATCAAAACTAAAACCTTTTGCCCTGAGAAAACTCTGTTAAGAGGCTAAAGGTTAGGCAAGGTAAGTCACACCTACAATCCCAGCATTTTGGGAAGCGGGAGCAGGAGGATCATTTGAACCCAGGAGTTCAAAATTAGCCTGGGCAACACAGTAAGACCTTGTATCCATAAAAAATTTTAAAAATTAGCTGGGCATGGTGATGTGTCTTAAGTCCCAGCTGCCTGGGAGACTGAGGTGGGAGGATCACCTGAGCCCAGAAGCTATAAATAAATAAATAAATGGATGGATGGAGGGGATGAAAAGATAAACTATAGAGTGGGAGAAAATATTTGCAACCCATGTATCTGACAAAAGACTAATCAATTACAAAAAACAAACAAGCAATCCAACTAGAAAATGGGCTAAAGATATGAAGAGACATTTTACCAAAAAGGAATTTACAGATGGCAGACAGCACATAAAAAGAAGTCCAGAATTATTAGCCTTAGGAAAATGCAAATTAAAACCACAATGAGATATCACCTATCAGAATGGCTACAATTTTAAGAAAGTGTCAACACCAAATGCTCAGGATGCAGAAAAAGCTGGAATGCTCAAGCCATACTAGAGACAATGCTAAATGTACAGTCGCTCTGGAAGACAGTTTAGCACTTTCTTTGAAAAAGTAAACATGACCCAGGAACAGTGCTCCTGAGCATTCATCCCAGAGAAATGAAAACTTACATTCCCATGTAAAGTTGCACACAAGTGTTCACAGCAACTTTATTTGTAATAACTTGCAAGCTAAGAAAACAAGCTGATTTTCTTTCCCTATAGTCAGCCACCATAGAGCACTTCTATGATCAAGTGTGTGTGTTTTCTTACATCGAGCAATGATCCCTCAACAGCTAGGTGTCCTATGGTTCAGGGCAGTTCTGACACAAGCTACTCAGAGATGGCAGTAGATCCCAGGGCCAGGAACTCAGTCCCATTTCAGATGCCACTAGTAAGTGGTGGGTCCTTGGATTGCCCACAACTTCTGTATGGCTTGGCTACAAACCAGAGACTCCCACAACCCCCTCCTAGGGATTGATTATTTGCTGGAAGGGCTCCTGTAACTCAAGGAAACACTTTACTTAAATGTACCTATTTATTATAAAAGGACGCAACTCAGGAACCACCAGATGAAAGAGACGCATGGTGCAAGGTGTGTGGGAAGGGCTTGGAGCTTCTGCCTGCTCAAGGGTGGGCTGCCCTCCCAGCACTGCCAGTGTTCGGGAACCTGAAACTCTGCCCTTTGAGGTTTTAAGCAGGCTTCGCCAGGCAGTCACCGTTCATTAAGTCACTGACCACTGGTGGTCAACTCAGACTTCTGACCTTCTAGCCTCCTGCCTTTCCCTGAGCAGAAGTGGGCTGAAATTTCCCACCCTCTAATCACAAGGATGGTTCCCCAGGCAACCAGCCTCCACCCTGAGGCTATGCAGGATGCCCCCCCACGTTAACACACAAAAAGACACTTCCATGATTCCAAGATTTTTAGGTGCTGAGCCAGGAAAAGATGGGGTGGGGAGGAAACCAAATATATATTTATCATGTCACATAGCCCCAAAATGGAAATAATACAGATGTCTTTCAACAAGTGAATGGTTAAATAAGCTGCGATCCACCAGTCCACAGAATACTATTTGGCAATAAAAAGGAAAAAGCTGTGGATATAAACAACAACCCAGTTGATGCTCCTGGGTGAAAGGACTAAATTAAAACCAATTCAGTTAAGAGATCTCAGTTGGGGCCAGGCTCGGTGGCTCAGCCTGTCATCCCAGCACTTTGGGAGGCCAAGGTGAGTGGATTGCCTGAGTCCGCGGGTTCGAGACCCACACGGGCAACTTGGCAAGCCCTCGTCTCTACAGTAAATCAAAAAAATTAGCCGGGCATGGTAGAGCGCACCTGTAGTTCCGGCTACTTGGAAGGCTGAGGCGGAAGGATCACTGGAGCCCAGCAGGTTGAGGCTGTGGTGGCCAGGAGCGTGACACTGCGCTCCAGTAAGGGCAACAGAGTGAGACTCCAACTCAAAAAAAAAAAAAATCTCAGTTGGTTTTATTTGTATTTCTAGAATCGGCAACACTTCATTCCATGAAATAGAATAAGTGTTCCAATGAGCTGAGCAGAGGACACTGGTTTTATAGACAGAGACTGGCTGAAGAAAGCAGAAAAAAACAAAGAACAAAAAGTGATGGGTCATTTCAAAGTTATTTTCCCATGTAAGGCAGAAACAGGTAAACAGAACAACAGAAAAATAGCTGGTTAATTAATATCCTTTGGAAAGGATTAAAGTGGGGGGGGGTGACGACGGGCACTTCACGATCATGCCCACTAAAACTGACCAGCTGGAAAAATCTCTCCTTCCTGATTTCTGGGAAGGTCAGATAACAACTCAGTTCTGGTTTGGTGACTGGGAACTTTGGCATGAGTGTCTCCATTTCGACTGATCTGTTGAGACTAGGTGCAGGAAGTCCAAAAAAACGAACTTCTATAACTTTTTTTTTTTTAAGTCGGAGTCTCACTCTGTCGCCCAGACTGCAGTGCAGTGGCCGCTCCCGGCCACCACAGCCTCGCTTGCTGGGCTCCGGCGATCCTTCCGCCTCAGCCTTCTGAGTAGCCGGAATTACAGGTGCGCGCTACCACGCCCGGCTGATTTTTGATTTATTGTAGAGATGAGGTCTCGCTGCCCAGGCGGGTCTCGAACCTGCAGGCTCAGGCAATCCACTCACCTCAGCCTCCCAGAGGTGCGGGTTTACAGGCTGAGCCACCGAGCCCGGCTCTATAACTTTTACTTGACAGAGAAAAACACCGAGTGCAAAAAGCCAACGCCAAAAGGTTGCATACAGTAGGATTCCATTTAAATAACATTCTTGAGATGACAAAATAACAGAATTAAAGAACAGGGTAGAGGTTGCCAGGGGCAAGGGATGGGATGGGGTGGGAAGGCAGCGGCTGTGGCCATGAGAGGGTCCTTGGAAGGTCCTTGTGATGACAGCAGTGCTCTGTATCTTGACCCGGTGATGTTGCCACTGGGGGAAACTGGGCAAAGGGTACAGGGATCTCACTGTGTTCTTCCTTACAATTGCATGTGAATTGACCAAGTATCTGAAAGCAAAAGTTTCATCAAAAATGAAAACTAATACACCAAGAAATGTTTGTGTTACAGAGCTCTGAAATGACTCCAAACATGCACTTTGCCATACCGGTGACATGTTTTGCGCTGACAACAACTTGGGAGGGAATTCTCTCTTCCCCTCGAGAATATGACATCACATCTCACGAGATTCCATATGCGAACTACAGCCTCACCCAGAGATTTCAAAACACAGATAAACCTAGGAGTCTGATAGACACACTTCGAGAGCACAGACTGCACTGTCAGTCGCCTCTCCAGGAGCCTGGCTGTGACAGCGCCACACCCCATCAGCCTTGGCGCCCTCTCCGGAGCCTTGCCAGCCACTGCACCAGTCTCTGGCAGCCAAGGCCTGATGTGTCCTCGAGGGTCTGCCCTGCATTGGTCAAACCAGCCTCTCCCAAGACAACTTCCCACGGAAGCCTGCGTCCATCTGCACTGAGCAACTAACTAGGCTTTGGCAATCTTGAAACCCACTCACTGTGTGGTTGATGTACTATGTCTACCGAGTGTATCCCTGTGAGATTTGTTCTCATATTCTCCCCTTCTTTATTGTGAACCACAAGGAAAAAAACATCTATCTTGTATGGCAATAGACCATGCGATCTGTGAAATCATACTTGGATCACTGCCTTATTCTGCCATACAGAACACTATGGTATGTTTCCAATTTCACATGAAAAATCAGATACATCTCAGATTGTTAGAATTATGAGAACTTTCTCCCTTAACAATTGTGTCTCTCAAGTTTTCCACAACAACCATGTAATAGTTTAATTATATGAAAACATTTGTCTGGAAGGCTTCAATGAATAAGTGGCATTTCCAGGAGAATCTTCAAGAATGGGCAGTGGAAGCCAGACTCAGTAGCTCATCCTGTAATCCCAACACTTTGGGAGGCCGAGGCAAGTGGTTTGCATGAGCCCACAGGTTCGAGACCAGCCCAGGTAACTTGGCGAGACCTCATCTCTACAATAAAATCAAAAATTAGCCAGGTGTGGTAGCACGCACCTGTAGTTCTGGCTACTTGGAAGGCTGAAGCGGAAGGATCACCTGAGCCCAGCAGGTTGATGCTAGGGTGGCCGTGAGCATGCCACTGCACTCTAGTCTGGGCTACAAAGTGAGATTCCAACTCAAAAAACAAACAAAAAAGAATGGGCAATAGAACAATGGGTAGAGGTGGGGATTAAGGAACAGTCCTGGGGAAAGAGGGCACTGAGTGGGAAGGGGTCAGGGGTGCTTAGACAGACCTGAGCAGGATAGCAAAGCAGGATCTACAAGGTAAATCCTTCCCTCCATCTTCGTCCTATAATTTTCTCAGTAGAGATAAAAGTAGACGCTTAATAAATTCTTATAAAAGAAGAAATTAACTGCATAGAGAAGCATTACCGGTCAAAGAAAGACACTCTACCTTACCTGCTCCTGAGAGCTAGTTGCCTGGGGCTGCTTGCAGCTCTTTGGTCCCCACACAACCCAGACACCTGGAGGACACTGCACTCAGCTGGCTCCCGGAGTTCTCCCAGTTCTGTCCCTAGTAACCAGCCTCTTCTTTCTAGGGCTACAAAGGAGGTGGGAGCAAGAGGAAGAGGGCTACTGTGGGGAGTAGGGACACCAGGGAGAGCCCCTCTGTACACTGGTGGCCACTCACAACCCTCCAACTGTGACTCCCTCTTAGATGTCATGAGAGGGTTGGCCAGCTCAAGGACCCTCTTGGCACCTAGGCTCAGTCAACTCGAGGTCCTGGGTGCGGATCTGGCCTTGCATACACAAGCCCACGACAGAGCCACGTGTTCCCTCCTCCTCCCTCCTACTCCTCCTCACCACCGTGTTCTTTTTTTCCAACATAACAACAATAACACAGAGCAGTAGTAAAATACTGCTTTGACAACAGAACTTAATTAAACAGCATGACCTAAGAAATTGAAGCATTTCGAGTATCTGAACCTGGGCAAGTCCCTACCTCCCAGTCTCAGCCACAGCTCATGGTGAGGAAGCCAATAAACACCACCCTGCACACTGCACAAGGCTGAGACTCAGACAGGACCTCCCTGAAGAGAGCACCTGCATACAGTGGGAGGAGGGTGGTCACATTCTTACCAGCCCAACAGAAGATCTTCAAATGGCTTTGTCTTTATTCTGACAATTGGCTCCAAGAGAAGGGGTTCCAAGTGGCCAGAACAGCTGGTGTCATGCTCACCGTTTGCAGCAGCAGCAGTGTGAATCAGCTATTAGTGCTATTTATGGTTGTTTCACCAAACACACATCCCTTTTCTTCCCAGCTACCAAAACTGTTCCACTTACAGCTTAAGCATTTGCAAATATTTATGCCAAATCTTTCTCCAGTGGCTGCCCTGCTCCTAATTCTCTGTAGCTTCTGAACTCTGGATTTCCCAGCCTGGTTCCCTCATTTGACTCAGTCCTAGTCCAGTTCACTCCCGTCCTCCTATTCTGCAAAAAAGACACACAGTAGCAGCGACAAAGGTGGTTTCCCTTCAGACCCCAGATATTGCATGCAAATGTGCACACATCAACACAGACACACACATCACCACACACACACACATTTTCTGTCTCTCTCTCTCTCTCTCTCTCCCTCATTCATTCACACACCAGACACTTGTCAAGTTTCAGTGTTTTAGGGAGAGGCTTTCCCAGACACCCCTAATTCTTCTTCCTCTCACTCTCCATCCCATTTTACCTCATTATTATTATTTCTTTTTTGAGTTGGGGTCTCACTCCATCACCCAGGCAGGAATACAGTGGCAGGCTCACCACCACCCCAGCATCGACCTGCTGGGCTCCAGCGATCCTTCTGCCTCAGTCTTCCAAGTAGCCAGATCTACAGGCGTGAGCTACCACACCCAGCTAATTTTTTGATTTATTGTAGAGATGAGGTCTCGCCAAGTTGCCTGGGCTGTTCTTGAACCCGTGGGCTCAGGCAATCCACTCACCTCAGCCTCCCAAAGTGCTGGAGCCACTGAGTCCGGTCTTACCTCGTTATTAACCACATAACTGGAGTATCATTTAGGGCAGGGGTCCCCAACCCCTGGGCCAGATCGGTGCCAGGCCACATAGCAGGAGAAGAGCAACAGGTGAGTGAGTGAAGCTTCCTCTGTATTTACAACTGCTCCTCATCGCTGGCATTATCCCCTGAGCTCCACCCCCTGTGAAATCAGCGGTGGCACTAGACTATCATAGGAGTGTGGACTTCATTGTGAACTGTGCATTTGAGGGATATAGACTGTGCATTCCTCATGGGAATCTAATGTCTGACGATCTGAGGTGGAGCTGAGGCAGTGATGCTGGCGCTGGGGAGTGGTTGCATATACTGATTAACATTAGCAGGGAGGTTCGACTACACAGTGGCCATCATAAATCAATTGCTTGCAGACTCAATTCAAAACCCTACCAGTGAGTGGCAAGTCAGTGGATGTACTTCAATCACAAAGCTGCATCTGGTGGCAGGCTTTAAGTCAGAATTCGGCACTTATTTTAGTCCACACATGGCCTGCCCATTATTTTATTTACCACTTCCATCTGTGCCTCTTTCTTTTTTTTTTTTAATGGTAAGTTATATAATTATTTCATTTTCTATTACAGTGTAATAATAAGAGAAATAAAGTGCATAATAAATGTTATGCACTTGAATCATCCTGAAACCATTCCCCTCTCCTCCGGTCCCTGGAAAAATTGTCTTCCACGAAACCGGTCCCTGATGCCAAAAAGGTTGGGGAGTGCTTGTCCTTTGGCTAGAGTTATATCACACCCCCAAAATCATGACTAGCAAATGAAACCGGGAGCTGCTCTGTCCCTCTGAAGGTGTCCTAACACACAGAAGGCCCACCTGTAGACTACATGACCTGCTGCCCTACTATCCACTCTTGGTTGGGCCAGAGGTGAGAGGCCCCAGCACCAAGGCAGCCACCCACAACCCTGCCTTGGGGTCTCCAAGTGTGACAACTCTGCCCAAGATGCTTCTGTTGGCTCACCCAAGCAAAGCATTGGGTAGCCTAATAGCAGTGAACCATGTATTATGTTTGTGCACCTACAGTTCCAGACTCAATGGCTATCTGACAGTTTCAATGTAAAGACATACAGAGAAAAGTCCTCGCCCCTTGGTTGAAAAAAAAGTACAAGGATGTCCAGAGAGAAAACAGTGAGCAGAAGCCATGAGAAAAAAAGAGGCTGTGAGGTCAATGCACAGAGAGAGCGACTGAGTAAGACTCCGACTCAAAAAAAAAAAGTGTGAGAATTTTATGCTGAGTATTAAACAAAAGCATTTTCAGACAACATCACTTACTGAAAAAAACCACTGAAGGATGTATTAATAGATCAGCAAGAAGGAAAGCTCCAGAAGCAATGATAAGCAAACAAATTGACAAACCTGTAAATTAATCAAACAAGTATTAGCAAATATTAAATTAGTCGATTGGGGAGTCAATTTTTAAAAGATGAAACTAAAATGATACTAAATAATATGAAAAGACAGGACAGGAATTGATTCACGTCAAAAATGTATTTTCAGGAAAAAAAATGATAATTAGTTTTAAAACTTCAGGTCAAGCATACATGTTAAATATACAAGAGTAATCATTAAAATAATAGAAATAGCATGTATAACTTTCCAACCAAGAAGGAAAACATGATAATTAAAAATTTAAGCCGGGCTTGGTGGCTCAGCCTGTAATCCGGCACCTTTGGGAGGCTGAGGAGAGTGGATTGCCTGAGCCCGTGGGTTCGAGACCTGCCTGGGCAACTTGGCAAGACCTCATCTCTACAATAAATCAAAGAATCAGCTGAGCGTGGTAGCGCATGCCTGTAATTCCAGCTATTCGGAAGGCTGAGGCAGAAGGTTCGCCGGAGCCCAGCAGGTCGAGGCTGTGGTGGCCGGGAGCGGCAACTGCACTCCAGTCTGGGCGACAGAGTGAGACTCCAACTCAAAAAATAAAAAAAAAATAAAAACTCAAAGAGTTTTCTTTTTTTAACTCAACATAAAAAAAGAAAAGAGAACCAAAGAAAAAGCATGAAAAATAAAGAACATAAAATACAATGACAGAAATAAACTCAGACTACCAGTAACCAGAAAAAGTAGTAGATTAAGTTCACAAGTTTAAAAAGCGAGAGCTTCTCAAATCCCTTTTTTATTTTTTAATGTGGCTATATTCTGTTCACAAGAAATACAGCAAAAATATAGCGACATAGAAAAACAGAAACTAAAGGAATCACAGAATAGTGATCCTAGGCCAATGCTAACCAAAAGAAATTTGGTACAAGTTTAAAAAAAAAAAAAAAAACAGACAAAGACTTTATGGCAAAAAGCAGTAAGTGACAATAAAGAAGACATGACCAAGTAAAGGGAATAATTCATCACAAAGAACAGCCCTAAATCTGTTGGTAATTTAAAATATGGCCTTAAAATATATAAGGTAAAATTTGACACAAATTACAAAAATAAATTTAAAATCCATAATTATAGCAGGTAAAAAACAAAACCCGGAAGGCTAGAGAAAATTTGAACAGCCCAATTAACAAATGATCTGATACATTTTTCCAAAGTGCAGCAATTCACTAATGGATGATAAATCCATCTTATAACCATCATTTAAAAATTTTTTAAAACCGAATAAAATGAAATTATCTGAGCATAGCCCAAATAACAAAGCTAAGCATCACTTTGTAAAACCTTTATTTACATTTACATACTAAGTGATGGTGCACTTCTTGCTGTGGGTTACAACTAGAGTTTTAAAGTCTTCAAAGTAATGAATTTAAATGAAAGTCTTCTCTCAAAAATTGGAGTACACACATTCCTCTCAAGTACACAAGAAACATGATCAAATATGACCATTTACCAGCCACCAAAAAAGCCTCCACCAAACCCAGGGAATCGGTATCATATCATGAATGGTGTTGAAAGGTGGTTCCCAAGACCCTCTGATTGTTATTTGGTTCCCTGACTTTTCAACAATCCTAGTTCGCTGGAGAGTTATCTATAACATGTTGCTGTCTCCTCCAAGTGCCAGCTAATTTGACATGTTATTCTTTATGTCTGTCATATAGTAGATATTCAAAAAAATGTAGGTAGAATGAAATGTTGCTCAGTGCAAGAATTTGGGCAATCTTTAAGAAGTGGAAACTGAGCCAGGTGTGATGGTTCACACCCGTAATTCCAACACTTTGGGAGGCTGAAGCAAGAGAATTGCTCACAGCAAAAAGTTTGAGATCAGCCTGCACTACATAAAAAAAAAAAAATCAAAGAAGTTAGCTGGGTGTGGTGGTACAAGCCCATAGCCCTAGCTGCTTGGGAGGCGAAAGCCAAAGGATCACCCAAGCCCAGGACGTCCAGGCTGCAGTGAGCTGTGATAGTGCCACTGTGCTCCAGCCTGGACAACAGAGTGAGACCCAGACTCAAAAATAAAAGAAGGGGAAACTAAGCTAAGGTTAATCATTTTCAACCTTCTGAGAGATTCCACAATAGACAGAGTTAAGGACTAAAATAAATATATTTAAAAAGGTAAAAATTGTTTGGCTTTGCACAAACAGATGGGTGTGTGGGTTCCTGGGGGTAGACCATGGAGGGAAAAGGCACAGGAAGCCTGCAAGTCAGAAGGGACAGGTTGAGACAGATCAGCACTTTTTTTTTTGAATTGGAGTCTCACTCCGTCCCCCAGACTGGAATGCAGTGGCATGCTCCGGGCCACTGCAGCCTCAACCTGCTGGGCTCTGGCAATTCTTCTGCCTCAGCCTTCCAAGTAGCTGGAACTACAGGGGCATGCTATCACGCCCGGCTAATTTTTGATTTATTGTAGAGATAAGGCCTCACCAAGTTGCCCAGGCGGGTCTCGAATCCGAGGGCTCAGACAATCCACTCACCTCGGTCTCCCAAAGTGCAGGAATTACAGGCTGAGCCACTGAGCCCAGCCAGATCAGCTCTCTTTATTGACGGGGAAAGTGACTTTTCCAAGACTCCAGTAGTTTAAAGGTGACCAGAGGGATAGCCCCTACTTATCCTAATGACCTGCCTTTCCATATCCCCCCCCCCCCCCCCCCGGGCAGAGTTTACAGCCTTGGGGTGGGAAACAGGGAGGAGTTAGAAATGGGCCAGGTGGTAAGGTCATCCGTGCTAAAGAGGTAGACAAGTGGTGCCCAGGCAAGTCTGTTTAAGCAGGGAGTGACAAAGGCAGAATTTTTAGATGTATTAGAGAGAAGAGAAAAAGGAAGAACTAGAAACAGTGCGTATCTACAACCACATGGTCAGCCCACGCTGTCAGCCCTCAAATGTTTGTGGGGTAGAGAATACGTAAAAGACAGAATAGCAAAAGAAAGATTTTTAAATTGAGGTTAACATCACATAACATAAAATTAACCATTTTCAAGTGTACAATTCAATGGCATTGAGTACGTCCACAATGTTGTACAGTCACCACCTCTATCTAATTTCAAAACATTCACGAAATCCCAAAAGCAAACATCCTACCCATGAAGCAGTCAGGCCCCTTCTCGCAGCCCTTAGAAACACTAACCTGTTTTCTGTCGGAATGAAATGACCTATTCTGTTTATTTCCCACCAGCAGAATCATGCAATAGCTCTGGCTTCTTTTACTTTGCATATTTTCAAGGTCCATCCATGTTATATCACGTATCAGTAAGAAAGACATGTTTGAAGACCGCAAAGACAGAAGAGCAGAACCTACAGCCCTTGGCAAGCAACTGAAGAAGGGAGCTAGGAGTTCCCGGATAATTTCCATCATCAGCTTTGGGGAGTAAAGGAAAAGAGGTACCACAACACAAATAGGAGAGACAGAAAACCTGCAGGTTGGGGTGAGGGTTGGTGAGGGTTGATGAGTTTGCTCTGGACACAGTCTGCATTCGTCCTGGAGATGACCACCAACAGCTGGAAACAGTCTGGAGCTTAAGACAGAAGGGAGGGCCGGGCGCAGTGGTTTAAACCTGTAATCCCAGCACTTTGGGAGGCCGAGGTGAAGGGACTACCTGAGCCCACGGGTTTGAGAACAGCCTGAACAACTTGGCAAGACCTCATTTCTACAATAAATTAAAAAAAAAAAAAAATTAGCCAGGCATGGTAGCGTGCGCCTGCAGTTCTGGCTACTTGAAAGGCTGAGGCAGAAGGATCTCTTGAACCCAGCAGATCAAAGCTGCAGTGGCCATGAGTGTGCTGCTGCACTTCAGCCTAGGTGACAGAGTGAGAGTCCAACTCAAAAAAGAGAGAGAGAGAGAGAGAGAGAAGGCAGCATGGCTCAAGAGAGGAAGAGGCATGGAGATGCCCTGTTTCGTTGTCCCGAGGCCAGGGAGTATGTTGAAGGAGTATTACACATATATCTGGAACGACTTCTATTACTCAGACACACATGATACAAGAAATGTCCTTGACCATTTCAGGATGCCACACATCCATTTACAAAACCTTAGAGGTGAACATCAAAACCCAACAGCAAAACGCATCATATATCTGGTCTGGCTTTTGTAAGAAGAGCCAATTCACAGAGACAATAGCTGGCATTTTCCAATAAGTAGCTCCTCTACCACTTTTGACCCCTGTATCATGCACGAGGTTCCATCACGCTCTGCTTCCCATGTAATCCCCCAGCACCTAACCCTCCTGAGTCGCAATTCGCTTAAAAGTTTGGTATACACATGCGGTCCCATCAGCCTGACTGCAACTCTGGAAGTAAAATACTTCACCCCAACTGAGCAACCCCTCTGAGTAACTCTAACTCATAAAGGGGAGGGGCTGATCCCTCCACCTTCTCTCCTCACACCCACCCTAGGCCATCTTCAGGCTCTCTGAAGATCCTCACCGCCCCCTGGCCTTGCTTTTCAATGTCAAAAGCAACAGTAATCATTTCTTTCATCCAAAGAGATGCCAAGTCCTACACAAATCTCTTTAAATGTCTGCAAAAGCACCTTTCTTTGCTTAAAATATACACTTATATATGCATATACATTTTATATACACACGTGTGTATTATGTATTTTGTATGTATGCATGCATATGCACTATAAAATGGTAGAAGATACAATTCTACAGTCAACTCTTGAACAACACCAAGGTTGAACCACTCAGGTTCACCTGCATGTGGACTTCCTTCCACCTCTGCCACCCCTGAAGCAGCAAGACCAACTCCTCCTCCTCCTCCGTCTACTCAAAGTGCAGGTGATAAAGACCTTTACGATGATCCACTTCCACTTAATGAACAATAAATATATCTTCTAAGATTTTCTTAATAACATTCTTTCATCTAGCTTACTTTATTATAACAGTAGTGCATATAATACATATAACATAAAAAACGTATTAATTGACTGTTTACATTATCAGCAAACAGGGATTGCTCAATTATGTTATCCATCAGGCTTCCAGTCAACAGCAGTCAACTATTGTCCCTGACAATAGTTAGCAGATCTAACCAGTAGGCTATTAGGAGGTTTTTTGTTGTTGCTGTTGCTGTTGCTGTTTTTAGTCAGAATCTCACTGTCACCCAGGCTGGAGTGCAGTGGCCACCGCAGCCTCGACCTGCTGGGCTCAAGCAGTCCTTCTACCTCAGCCTTCCAAGTAGCTGGAACTACATGTACACGCCACCAAGCCCGGCTAATTTTTTTATTTATTGTAGAGACAAGGTCACGCCAAGTTGCCCAGGCTAGTTCGAACCTCTGGACGCAGGCAATTCTCTCATCTCCGCCTCCCAAAGTGCTGGGATTACAGGTATGAGCCACTGCACCTGGCAGAAGTTACAGTTTTTAGGAAGTCAAGTTACATGCATATTTACTTTTTCTTTCTCTCTCTCTTTTTTTTTTTTTAGATAGGATCTTGCTAAATTGCACAGGCTGGTGAACTCCTGGGTGAAAGCAATCCTCCTGCTTCAGTCTCCCAAATAGCTAGGACAGCAGGCCTTTGTCACTGTACCCAGCTATATGCAGATTTTTTACTGCACTGGGGGTCAGCACCCCTAATCCCTGTGTTGCTCAAGATTCAAATGTAAATGGTTTTCTATACCCACAAGGTCAGGTTCAAAGGAAATCATTACTGCCAACCTTTGAGCAAAGGTAGTCCAGAGGAAAAGGGGGGGGAGTCATATACCAGCAATTGTAATCTCAGAGGCAAAAGATCCTCAATTAAAGGACAAATTCCTCAAGTCCTAGGGGCAAATGCAAGTGTAAATTAAGAGGCCAGGCCACCCATGGTGAAATCCAGTCCTCAGAATGTAACCTCTTGGGAGACACCGTACAAGCAAGCGCCGATCACCACAGCTCTATGCTGTCCCCCACTTCATTCATTCCCTCACCAGCCATGTGCTGGCACCATTACAGGCACAGAGGCCCACAATAAACCAGACGACAAAATCCTTTCCCTGACCCTCGGAACTCACATTCCAGAGGGTCATCAGTGAAGGAGAAGATGGGTGAACGACAAAGAAAACACACAGCATTGTCAGGTAAGTGGTCACAATATACAAATAACTTCCATAATATGTCAGAGGAGAAGGTGAACAGGGCTGGCCAGGGTGAAGAGGGGGACAACTTTCATCGAGTGTCATGGGGTGGGGAATGCTGAATAAACCTCAGCAAAGACCTGAAAGGGATAAAGGGGTGAGCTGCAGGCAGTGTGAGCACCTGGAGAAAGAACCTTCTGGCCACTCTGGCCAAGGGCAAGCGTAGAAAGAGCAGGGAGGATGAGGTGGCTGTGGGCTGAGGGAGGGGGCTGAGGGAGGGGGGCAACGAGAGGAACTTTGTTGTCATCTGTTTGCTTTGCTATCCATGTACCAGACTGAACAGTAGGCACCTTGAGAGCAAGGCCTGTACTGCATGAGCCTAACTTCATCCTCAGGGCCTGAAATGACATGGTGGCAGTTGGGCAGTCGGATGGATGGGGTGAATCAAGAGACTTCTCCAAAGAAAAAAGGAGCTGCTAGCAGGTACAGGTAACATGCCAGCTTTAACCATCATCTTAAAGCCTTTGAAATGGTTTTTAATTTCTTCGATATTGATGATATTTTCAAAGAAGATATCAGTTTTAATCTTATAATGGAAAGCAATAGCAAAACAGTATTTGCATTGCTGTATGCAAATGAAATATATATATATATAATATATGTATTCATTTTCTAGACCACTTTGCCCGAACAATTCCTAAATTTAAAAAGTCTGTATTTAGATAATACTGGCTACAAAATACATATAGGTAGCACACATTCATTATCTATTTACACAGCTTTAATAGACAATCATAACATACTTTCCAGCTCATTGGAGAAGACTCTTGAGGAAAAAGCTACCGCTTAATTCTGTATTCTAATAATAATAGGTCCCATTTGGACATATTGAAGGAATTAATGATCAGCTCATCTGAGTGGAAATTATAAAAAATAGCGATAGATCAGGGCTCAACAAGACTTTTCTGTAAAGGGCCAAATAGTAAATATGTTAGGCTTTACAACTAATGCACAGTATTCATTCCATAGTTTTCTTTGCTATTGCGGGGGACTATTTTGATGGGGTTTTTTGTTTGTTTGTTCACAATGGCAGGGAAAAAAAAATGTAAAAAACATTCTTAGCTCTCAAGCCAAACACAAGGGACATGGTTTGCCAATCCCAGTTTTAGACCACAAAGAAGGGGACATTTGGAGTTCCAAGTTCCTCCCCACTAAACCCAAGGGGGACATGCCTGTATTTCTGGGTTACCTCCTTCAGTCTCTCCAGCTCATTCTGGAGGGTCTGTTTGGATATTTCCACTTCGATCATCTGCTGTCGGAGAGTTTCGTTTTCATCTTCAGCTTTAGCGCGCTTTTCCTCCACCGTCTCAAGTTCATGGTGCAATCTGACAGATACATCTTTGGCTACCTGCATCGACCCACAGAGATGACTGTCAGGATATGAGGCCTTTTGTGTACAGACAACGTTCAGACATTGTCAGAGGCCAGATCATTATGTAATATGATATTATGCCAAATAGCAAAGACCCTGGCAATATTTAGCAGATTTTCTTTTTTTGAGTCAGAGTCTCACTCTGTCGCCCAGGCTGGAGTGCTGTGGCACACACTCACGGCGACCCCAGCATCAACCTGCTGGGCTTCCGTGATCCTTCCGCCTCAACCTTCCAAGGAGCTGGAACTACAGGTGCGCTACCATGCCTGGCTCATTTTTTATTTATTGTAGAGACAAGGCCTCGCCAAGTTGCCCAGGCTAGTCTCAAACTCACGGGCTCAGGCAATCCACTCACTTCGGCCTCCCAAAGTGCTGGGAATACAGGCTGAGCCACCAAGCCTGGCCAGCAGATTTATTTTTAAAGGAGGGTATTAGTAAAATGAAATGAAATTAATAAAAGGAACAATATGGCCGGGCTCAGTGGCTCAGCCTGTGATCCCGCGCTTTGGGAGACCGAGGTGAGTGGATTGCCTGAGCCCACGGGTTCGAGACCCGCCTGGGCAACTTGGCAAGACCTCATCTACAATAAATCAAAAAAATTAGCTGGGCATGGTAGCGCGCGCCTGTAGTTCCAGCTACTTGGAAGGCTGAGGCGGAAGGATCGCCGAGCCCAGCAGGTCGAGGCTGTGGTGGCTGGGAGTGGCCACTGCACTCCAGTCTGTGTGACAGAGTGAGACTTCAACTCAAAAAAAAGGAACAATATGAGGGAGAAGATAGTTTAACTTGATTTGAAAAGCCCCTTTGGGTACCCCTAACTCCTTCCTAGAATACCATCAAGAATGCCAGTCATCCACAGACACGCTCATTTAAGTAAGAAATTAAAAACACTGATAATAAACATTTCTGTTCCCTACAGTAATACTGAACCTGCCTCCCAAAAAAATAAAATAATTCTGTATGCAGTAGTTGTAATCCAGTTTTAAATTGTCTACTGTGGCTCTGGTGTGGTAAAATGTCTAAATGTTCAAAGCAGTTAAACATTTTTACTTCCAAAAAGCAAATGAGGAAAGAGACTCTGTAAGAGAAATATAAATCACCCTTTATCACAATGAATGACATTCTGTTAGTTGTTTACAGCTGGTAGAATTACAAAGATTCGTTTCCTGTTGTCATACTGAAAGGCTAGATGAGATTTCCCAAGTACTCCTGTAATAAGGAGGACGTTATGCATAATTTATCTAGATAAATGATTTGATAAGCAGGTCATGAGAGAAGCTTTGCTGCTCACAGAAACAGCAAATGGTATAAAGTCTGGGATTTCTTCACCTCATCTCACTTCTATCACTGATTCTCAAAGATACTTTAGACAATTAGTTATGATCCTTTTTCTTCAGTCAAATTATCACTACACAAATCTCACTTGGGAATTTTGTGTTTTCTACATCCTAGAAACCTAAATAACAACAGAAACATTTGGCGATATGGTTAACTTTTTAAAAGTAGTCCTTTTCTAAACTGATAATCAATAGATTTGTTTGCAAAAAGATTTCAGGCTGGGCACAGTGGCTCATGCCTATAATCTCAGCACTTTGGGAGGCCAAGGCAGGAGGACTGCTTGAGCCCAGGAGTTTGAGACCCCAGCTCTACAAAAATAAAAATAAAAATTAGCTAGGTGTGGTGGCACAGGCCCATAGTCCCAGCTACTCGGGAGGCTGAGGCAGGAGGACAGGTTGAGTCCAAGAACTGGAGACTGTGGTAAGCCATGATCGTGCCATTGCACTGCAGCTTCAGCGACAGAGTAAGATCCCAACTCAAAAAAAATTTTTTTTCAGATCTTTCAAAGTTTCTGTACAATTTGTATTCAACGGTCAGACTGGCAGGCGTTAATTCTTTAATACTGTAGATGCAGTACTATGATGTATTTAAGTTCGTAATATGACAGATTTAAATCATAGGTTGTCAAAGTCATACAACTACATATATTCTATAAGCCATAAAGTAAATCAAGACTGTTTATGCTGAATCTATTGAGACTGAAATAAGCAGGAAAAGAACACAAGACACCTGCGGGGTCTCGAGTTAGACTCAGTTGGCAACCGGGTTCAAACAGTCTTCTGGGTATGCCTGTACCCCCGAGCACTCACGCTCACCTTCAAGTCCTGTTCCAGGCTCCGGATCAGCTCACCGTCCACCTGACCCGTCTCAGCCACTTTCAGGCTTTTCTGCTCAGCTTTCCGGAGACGGTACTGCAGGATTCGGCAGTTTTTATTAGCGCGGTCCAGCTCCCGCCGAAGTTCCTGCAGCTGGTAAACATCTTCCTCTAAGTAACTGTCTCTCATCTCTTCCATCTCAGCACGGAGTTCATCTAACTCATCCTATGCAAACCAGACAGAGCAGACTTATGAGCCACGGACATCAAAGCAAGATGGTGTCTCTCCTCCAGCCCCACTCCTCAATACTGAATGTTAATTACCTGGCAGGTAATTAACGTTATCCATCAGCTCAGGGCCACACCTGTGTAACATGGCAAAGGGGCCTTGAAACATTCTCACATGGATGCCTGTTCAAATCTTATGGATCCACAAACTAAAAACCAACCTGGATTATTTGTGCAGACCTCAGAACGTATCGCACTCACACCAGTTCCTTACATAATCATAAATAAAATCAACTCTGCAGATAATTAAGCCTTTAGATTCAAACATTGACCTAAACCTGTACCTCCAAGGCACAACCTAGGCATTAAGATGAATCAGACAGGCTAGGCTCCGTGGCTCTACCTGTAATCCCAGCACTTTGGAAGGCCTAGGCATGTGAATTGCCTGAGTCCGCGGGTTCGAGACCAGCCTGAGCAACTTGACCTCATCTCTACAATAAATCAAAAATTAGCTGGGAGTGTCAGCACATGCCTATAGTTCCAGCTCCTTGAAAGGCTGAGGTGGAAGGATCACTGGAGCCCAACAGGTCAATCCTGGGGTGGCCCTGAGTGTGCCACTATACTCCAGCCTGGGCGACAGAGTGAGACTCCAATAAAAAAAAAAAAATGTATCAGACAATCCCTGCCTTTGAAAGAACAGAAACTTCAGTGGGATAATCACTATTAATGGCCCTGGAATTAGAACATGTCTGCAAATGTCCAGGAAATCCTGTTCCACAACACAAATCTCAGCATTGACTAAACAACTACCTAGAAATAAAGCACTTTCCATTTGTTCAAATATACATTGGGTCTGTTTCCCTCATTTCCTTGTCCTTTATTTCTCACACCTCCATTCTTTGCTGTCCCCTTGAAACTCTGAATTCAGAAGACCCAAAGAGTCACCCCTGGTCCTTCTCCTCCCCGTCCCTCCCACAGCCAATCCATCAGCAGTGCTCAGCTCGGTGGCCCACTTTCTCCAGGCCTGGCACTGGCACTCTGATCCAAGCCTCCATCCCAGGGAGGAACGGAGCTGCAAGCAGATGTCAGTACAGACAGAAGGGCGCCTGCAGACTCCCAGCTCCATAATCCTCCTAAGGTCCATTCCCTGCCCAGCAGAATGATCCTTTTACAATGTAGATCACAGCTACTCAAACCCTCCAGGGACTACCTTTCTTTCAGTCCCCCAGGGCCTCCAGGCCACACCCCCTGCAGCCTACTGCTGGTCTCACGCTGAGACAGGCTCATTCGGGCTTCCTGGCCTCACCTGCTATTCCCCCTCCGGAAAATGCATCCCCTCCCCCACAGGTCTTTGCAGAGTTCATTCCATGACCAAGATTTGGAAGCCACCAAGGCCTTCCCCACTCCCCCTCCGTCAGCAACCCAGTCTCTAGTCTCTTGCTCGCTCTACTGTTCCATCTCTGATCACCATCTCAAGTTATCTGTGTCTTTTCCTATTTATTGTCTGTAACCTACACTAAAAACAGCTTCAGAAGGGAGAAGGTTTGTCTGCAAGGCATACATTAAGTATTATCAAAGATTTTTTTTTTTTTTTTTTGAGTTGGAGTCTCACTCTGTCACCCAGACTGGAGTGGAGTGGCACACTCCGGGCCACCACAGCCTCGACCTGCTGGGCTCTGGCGATTCTTCCGCTTCAGCCTTCCAAGTAGCCGGAACTACAGGCACGCATTACCACGTCCAGCTAATTTCTGATTTATTGTAGAGACGAGGTCTCACCAAGTTGGCCGGGTGGGTCCCGAACCCGCGGGCTCAGGCAATCCACTGGTCTCGGCCTCCCAAAGTGCTGGAATTGATTACAGGCTGAGCCACCGAGCCCAACCATAAAAGATTTTTAAAAAGGAATATTTGGGAAGAGGGAGATTTTTTTAAAATCCTAGGGATTTCTCTGATTCGTTTGATAATTGAGTTTCAATGCCTCCAACATAGAATGCACTCAGTCGTTCCCATTTTTTTATTCAGTTAATATTGAGGCTCAAGAAAAGAACTCTCCCAAACTTGGACACCCTAAATTGTCAGTTCTTGATATTCAGTTTGATATACAATCTTGCTATTCAGTTTGTTCCTGGATTCTCACCACTCTCACTAATCCGGCCTTTGTTCTTAAAACCAGGGATTTACTAACAACAGAGGACAAGAGTGTCTCAACATCAGAGTCTCAGGTAGACAAAAAAATTGAACAGAAGTAAATCTAAAGATGAATTTATCCTAGATAAGATTATGAGTGAGAAGTACAACAAATAAATTGGGAATCCTTGTGGGAAAACATGGGTTGGCATAAAATGGGGTGAAGACAATTCTCCAGTCAACACCAACTGTATACAGTGGTCTATAGGAAGAGCACATTTCCCCACCCAGCTCAGGTTCCCTCTGCATACTCTCCTAATCAAGAGAATGAGCTACTCAACTGGCCATGACTCAAGTGAGCCTAATTCAATGGACTACCAAGGAGAACAGATTTAAAGAAAGCTTCACCAACTTCCAGTCGTCAAATGAAGAAAATGCTTTTCTTCTCAGCTTCTAAGTGTTCTTACAGAATTTCTATACCAACGGTGAAAATGACATTTAAAATACAAGATGTTCTAGGCAGGGCTCAGTGGCTCATGCCCGTAATCCCAGCACTTTGAAGGCTGAGGCAGAAGGATCGCTAGAGGCCAGGAGTCCAAGACTAGCCTGGGCAACAGAGCAAGACCCTAAATTTCTAAAAAAATAAAAAGTATTAGCCAGGCATGGTGGTACATACCTGTAGTCCTAGCTACTTGGGAAGGCTGAGGCAAGAGGATCGCTTGAGCCCAGGAGTTACAGTAAGCTATGACTGTACCACAGTACTCCAGCCTGAATGACAGAGCAAGACCCTCTCTAAAAATTGTGTGTGTGTGTGTGTGTGTGTGTGTGTGTGTGTGTATGGATGGATGTATGTGTATGGTGGACAGAGGTGGAACATCTACTCTGTTCATGTATATGTACATACACACACACATATGATGCTCTAATGTGTCTATAAAGAAAAATTAGTCTAAAGTTTGAAAGTGTTGTGATGTATAACCAAGTTCCATTTCTTTTTTCCTTCATGGAGATTGATCCCTTTACATTTTGTTCCTGGCAGAAAACTTTGCTGGGATGGGAAGTTCTTGGATCGAGCATAAAAGTTGGTCAGTTGAACACACATGAACAGAGCAGGCAGTTTAGGCTCTTCAGAGAACAGAGCTCTCTTAGGGAGGTGCTTGCCGACCTTCAGCAAAGAGGAGGTTGTCCCCGATGCCTGATCCCAACACCAAGGTTTTGCTGACACTCCATAGGTGCTGTGCCCCTGGCTGATGCCATGTGGAGGAGGTCAAGTGCAGACTGGAAGCTTTAAAGTGGGCCTTGTAGTTGTTATTCTTTTGAGAGAAAGTAGAAAGTTAGTCCTGAATCTTCAAAAGTCAAGATCAAGTTTCCCTAACATTCCATCCATGAATCTAATGGATCAGACTTTGAGAAAGAGCCTAATCTCAACACTTGTTCCTGATTACAGTTACAAGGTAATTGTTTCATTGGGTTATTAATAAGAAATAGTCCAATACAAGCAAGAATTACAAAATGCATAACACTCAATCAATACAAGCACATGTGTACCTGGCCATTCTGTTCATGAAAAGAATTATTTGCAGCCAGGCTCTGTGGCTCAGTCTGTAATCCCGTGCCTTGGGAGGCCAAGGTGAGTGGACTGCCTGAGCCCACGGGTTCAAGACCTGCCTGGGCAACTTGGCAAGACCTCATCTCTACAATAAACCAAAAAATTAGCTGGGCATGGTAACGTGCACCTGTAGTTCCAGTTACTTGGAAGGCTGAGATAGAAGGATCGCCAGAACCCAGCAGGTCGAGGCTGTGGTGGCTGGGAGCGGCCACTGCACTCCAGTCTGGGTGACAGAGTGAACTTCCAACTCAAAAAAAAAAAGAAAGTGTTTGTCATCTTTTAGGCTGGGCTCGGAGGCTCAGTGTGTAATCCCAGCACTTTGGGAGGCCGAGGTGAGTGAATTGCCTGAGCCTAAAGGTTTGAGACCCCCCTGGGCAACTTGGTGAGACCTCATCTCTACAATAAATCAAAAAAAATTAGCGAAAGGATCACTGGAGCCCAGCAGGTAGAGGCTGCAGTGGCCGGGAGCGGCAACTGCACTCCAGCCTGGGTGACAGAGTGAGACTCCAACTCAAAAAAAAAAAAAAAAAATTATTTGTGATTGCTTTTCCTTCCAAAAAGCTTGCCTACAAAAGCCAAAGTCATTAATGCCTGGAATCATCTGTAATTCAGACAAAAGCTTTTAAAATGCGATAAAGCCATAAGTAGAGGTACAATACAGCTTCCAGGAATAAAAATATCTCCAATTTTCAGACTGCAACAGGAAGACCCTCATCCACACTAATATTAAATGCTGCATCATTATACAGACATGTAAACAACCATTACAGGCTGCAAAAATTGTTTAAGGGCTGAATGAACCCACACCTCCACATCATCGAGCAGGCCAGATGTAAACAGCCAATTCTTTAGGCATAAATAATCACCAATATTAGTTGCACCGAAAAGAAAATTATGGAGATCATAATTGCATGTATTTAAATCATTGCTTTTATAACTCATATTTTATCTAAATTTATAGAACTGAAGACATCATTTACTAAGTACTTTACCCTCCTTATTGCCTTACATTAACACTGTCAGGAACATATTACCCCCATTTTATGTACCAAGAAACCAAGACACTAGTTATACACATCTAAAGCCTCACATCCAGTAAACTGAAGCCAGGCTACAAACTCTAGCTGTCTGTTTCCAAGTACACACTTCCAGTAAATACCTGGACAAATGAAACAATAACAGACTTTCAACTGTACTTTTAAAAGCCCATTACCACTGCAAACCAATAAAAGCAGCCTAACATTTAGAGCTGGACAATTGTCAATGCACAAGAATATCCATTAGGGCAACTGGTTCTCAGGAAAACACTGCAATGTGCAGCAAAGATATTAATACTCTCGTTTTTAAAATGAGGAAATTGAGATTCTAAAAGTTTTAATGGCTTCCTGCCACTGGTCTGTTGCAGAGATAGGACCAAGACCAGTGTTTCAACTCTTTCCAGAGAGCCCAGAAAAAAAGCAATTTTCAGGTTCAGTGAAACGAAGTTACAATAGAAGCAAATTATAAACCTTGTAAGCTGGTAGTAGCCATCTGAAAAGCAAAAACTATGATTATTCGAATTAGGGTCATGATGGATAGTGATTTTCAAACCAACATTACATTAATTTTCTGATGGCATGCTCCACTTTAGAAAATAGTGTACTGCAGAAACTTAAAGATGTCTGCCATTTAAATGTTCAAGAAAACCAAATCAAGCAGAATATGTAATGTTTCAGGCAGGCATATTTAGTCAGAGTAAATATAAGTGGAAAACTACTGTTGTCTTTTTAGACACAGAACATAATAAGAAAAAAAACTGTCCTCAGTCAACGATTCTATATTGAATTGACATCAGGCATACTTAAATGTTAGATAATTATCTCATTGAAAAGCAAATCTAGTTTTAATCAAATATCTTTTATATAAAGTGAAATCTTGAAGTAGTGTGAAGCTATCTGACAACTTCCCTTTGCCTACAGATGACAAATCAAGCCTCATTATAGATGTCAAATTAGAGGAATAATGAGGTGCCATGTGTACACCAGAGAAAGCCAAGATTAAAATTAAATGTGTAAATTACAACCTCTAAGAGTATAGTTTTATCCATAAATATATAATAAAAACCAAATCCATGGTCTCAGTATAAATGATGAAAGCTCTCGATCATACTGGCAACTATATTCAAACCTTAATCTCTTTTAAACCACCCCAAATCACTAACTATTTCTATTTTAAGAAATCTTCTTTAAATGGACCCAACATGGAAAGGAGGAGCAGTCTTCTGGTTACTGTTGCAATAAGTCCATCTTCTGGGAGTTGCAGACAGAAATTATTGTCTTTTGTAATATACGAATAATCCACTTCATTTCCCTCCGGACAATGAAAATGTTCCCTGAGAGTCCCAACTGAGGCTAAGGAGGTGCAGGGTTGCTCGAGGGCTGCTCTTGTGGTTTTTGCCAGGTGGTAGTCCAGCCAGCAGCTGCTGCTAGCTTGCCACCTAAAATGATTACAGCCGCTCTTTCATGGGATGAATAAAGAATGGGTGCGGGCCGGGCTCGGTGACTCAGCCTGTAATCCCAGCACTTTGGGAGGCAGAGGCGAGTGGATTGCCGGAGTCCGAGGGTTCAAGACCCACCTGGGCTTGGTGAGACCTCATCTCTATGATAAATCAAAAATTAGCCGGGCGTGGTAGCGCACGTCTGTAGTTCCAGCTCCTTGGAAGGCTGAGGCGGAAGGATCACCGGAGCCCAGCAGGTCGAGGTTGCGGTGGCCAGGAACGTGCCACTGCCCTCCAGTTTGGGTGACAGAGTGAGACTCCAACTCAAAAAAAAAAAAAAGAATGGGTGTGGAAAGCGGGATATCGGGAGAGAATAGGGAATGCTGTCCATGTCAGCCTTTCCAAAGGAAAAAGAGGCAGGAGAAGGAAGGAGGTGCAGTTTCCCCCTTCCAGGACACTGAGCGTCAGGCATGCAGGCAGCCAAATGTCACAAACCAGGTCACCACTCGAAACTTAAAAGACTATCCCCAGTGAGAAACAGGATGAGAAGGTTGGATCAGTGGTGAGACACTGCAACCTATAAAACCAAACCTCGATATTTCCCTTAGGAAATTAGTCCTCTTCAAGAAGCCGATTGTATCTGCCCTTGTAGCTAGCACTGACTTGCTTTCTTCTAACCAAAAATAATTCTTATGAAATAACTGAGAAGCAGAGCAAAAAACAACCACCACAAAAACAACCCTTCCCATCCCCCAACACCCCTCCCCTCCCCCGCAGGATGGTGAGAGGACACTACTTGGGGGCAGGAGAGGGCTGGGTTGTGGATGCTAAAAGCATTCACAAGTGATTAAATCCTCCTGAAAAGCCTGTGGAAACAGAGAACATAATTAATATGTTGACAATGAGCACCTCGGCTTGTCTGATTGTCTCAGAGCACTCGAGCAAAACACAGTCCTGGCAGCCTGGCAGGGAAGAAACACACCAGAATTTTGTTGGAGTCCTCGGCAGTAAGAAAAGTGCCTAGGTTTTAGATGGGAAACAAGCAAAGGCCTCTGGATAACTAAACTCAACCGCTCACCTTAATTTCTGAATATTTCCAAGTATATTTGAGTTCATCAGAGATCAAAGGACAACAAAAGTGCTTTTCTGTCTGTGTTTTCATGCATAAAGCAGCTACCTGGATTGAGTCACCTTGCATTTTTCACCTAGTCACCCTGATGCCCTTTGATGAGGTGGAGAGGGGACAGGAGGCAGTCAGGGACAGTCCAATTCACACCACACACAGCACAGCAGAAGGCGTGCACTTCTCTGTTGACAGTTGCTATTTCTAAAAATACAGCTGTCTGGCCCCGAATCAAAAGAATTCCACTTCAATTTCCTGATCAATAAGACATCCTGCTATGGTTTTCTTGGCCTTATTTTTCTGCTCAGTTAGACTCTGGTCATTCTAGCTCAGAAACTGTGACAGTCTTGTATAGCAATGGTGACAGCACTTACTCTCAATCTTCCAGAACATATCAACGTAAAATTTGTGGGCCAAGTCTCTTCTTGTTAGATAACATCTGAATAGATGGATGTTATATCTAATCATGAGAGTTCTGTGCAGCATTCCCTAAGAAAGCAGCAAGTCAAGGATATACTTTCATCTGCCCTCGTAAAAAAGTTCACTGGACCAGGTGTGGTGGCTCACGCTTATAATCCCAGCACTTAAAGAGACCGAGGTGGGAGATCACTTGAGCCAGGAGGTTGAGACTGCGGTGAGCTACGATCCAAGCCATTGCACTCTACTCAGCCTGGGTCACAGAGCAAGACTCTGACTCAAAAAAAAATAGGGGGAAGTTCTGATTTATAACAGGTATACTCTAAACACCATGTGTAAAGGCATGACTACTACCTCTACCCGTGAGGTCACTGCTGCTCTGCACCCAAGTCCACAGAAATCCTTGTATTTCTTTCCGGAATTACGCCACTGTAATTTAAGCTATTGAGTGACCAGGCATGTACATCCCACACATATACGCAAGCATTCTGGTTTGTTAGCCTTCTTCAGACCTGCTCCACCCCATTCTCTCTCCTGCTGTCAGAGGAAGGCCTGAGAGCAGACTCGGGTGTAGTGAGGGGACGGAGGTGACATCTTCTCCACAAGAAATGGCAACTGAACATTTCCCACAAATTAAATGGTGGGATTCATACGCCCATCCATACACAAACTAGTGGAGAGGTGTTCTCATGGCCTTTTCACCTGAAAAGAAAGCAGAGGTCTCCTCAAAAAACTGAGCGCTGGGAACATCTTGCGCTAATAAAACAATGCTGAAGCAGTGTACTCTCAGAAAAGCAGCCTTGCTGGAAACTGGGATGCAGCCTCGCGCAGCAAAAAGGGCATAGGCTCTGGGACAGGGAAAATAGATGCTGCTAGTAAGCCGCACAGCCTGAGACAAGTCACTGAAGTTGTTTTGGTTCTCAGCATCCCTGTCCATAAAATGGGAGTAATGATATCACAGCAGCAATAACACCCCCTTGTTGTGATGATCCACTGAAACGTCAAACATACTAGATCAGATCCCAGGGCCAAACGTTCACCAAGAATCTAACAATGTGAAAAGATAAAGCAAACAAGCAGTCACCCAAGAATGAACTTTGAAATGATGCCGGACTGCCCGCCCTAAAGTCAAAGATGCAGTGAGAAACAGTTCTTTAAAGAAACTCAGTTCTGTGTTGGCACAGCATTTGGATAAACACCATTCAATCAGAAACCCTGCCGGACAGGGATTATGTTTAGAACTCAGGCTACAAAAACAACAAGATTACTTTTCTCACCCTCAGGGAGTTTACATTTGTTGAGGATTTACAAAAGTGCTGCTTTCATGATAGAACTAAACACAACATAGTTGCTCTTTCTCTTCAACGCCTTTGAATTTCACTCTGCTATTACATAAGCATAGGTGACAAAAGCAAATGTACTGTTAGCAACATCTGGCTCCAGTACCAATCTGCTCTCTTCTATCCCCTCACTTTCTCTGCCTCACGGTTACCTCCTTGCACAAGATAAAAACCACTACCTGGCTCAGCTGGTCAGAGCAGCTCCTGATAAGAGGTTTAGGTTTAGGCCAACCCAGCAGTTAATGTGCTCTGATTGCAGTCTGAACTGCACACTTCACCACCATTCACCCTACAAGCTCAGTCCTCTGTCCCACTGCCCAAAATCTGGGCCTCAACTAGGTAGGTTCATCAGTTGCTAAGAAAACAGCTCAAATCACACAACCCACTTGAAAAAGCAAGGCCACCCTGCTGGCTTGGGCGGATATTCATTAAGATCTTCACAAAAACAGGAATACATTTGTACCACTGGTATTATTTACTAACCTGAGGATTACAATAAGTTAATCACTATAACCTTCCTTTATTTCTCTCAAGTCACCCAGATTGTCTTGACACCCCTCACCCACCCCCCACCCCCAGCATCCTGTACCCTCTGCTCTACAGTGCCAGCCCTCTTCCACGGAGAAAAGATGTCAGACGAAGCACTCCAATGCCAACAAGACTAAGAGGCCCCTGCCAGCAGGCCCTGCCGGAAAACACTCGGAGACGGTGCGGCAGAGGCTGCGAATCCTTAGAAAGTGCTGGCGTGGCCACGCCTGACACTCGCGGACACTTGCAGCGGACCAGCAGGAGGAACACGGCTGTCCCTCTACCCACACCACACTCAAGGGACTCCTCCTGGACTTAAGGTTTATCCCCGAAAACGGCAGGGTACCCGGTGCCTGTGCGGTCGGGGCCAGAGTCACCGAGGGGCCGCAGCTCTTCCTGAAATTGCAGGAGAATTGGCGGCGCGTCGACAGCCCCCCCCCACACACACATCCTGCACGTGGCCGGTCAAGGCTCCCGAGCTACGGACAACCTGTCCCACAGGTGAGCAGCACGTGCCCAGCGCGGAGGGGGAGCCGACGCCTCCAAATTACGGCCACCTCGCCCCCAGCAGGTCAACCAGAGTAAAAGGCAGGACACGAGGCACGAGAAGCCAAGCGGGCTGAGAACCGGCGGAGACCCACAGGTCTTGCTGCTCCTTCCAGAAGTTCGGGATCAAGTTCCCAACGCCCGAGGCGTGCGAGCCAGGACGACGGCGGGAGGAGGCGGAGGGTCGCGCCCGCACCAGGCCCGGCGCCGAGCCGGCAGCTCACCTTGAGATAGTCGTTCTCCGAGCGCAGCTCCTCCATCTCCCGCAGCAGCTCCTCTTCCTCCGCCACCTGCACGAGCCGGGGATGCTCGCCGGGGCCGGCGTCCTTGAGGGGCCCGGGGCCCGGGCGCTCGGGCGG
>NW_007074469.1:334320-358463 GCF_000164805.1 Carlito syrichta
CCCCCCACGGGCCGCTGCCTCCCGGGCCCCCTCGGTCCCTGCCCTCGTCCGCGGCCAGCTGCGCCCCTGGTCCCGCGCCAGGGACTGAAGGATGGCTGGTCCCCGACGCAGCGATCGCGTGGAAACGCGCACGGCGCTCCACAGTTGGCACCCCCGCGGCCTCCGGAGCTCGGAGAAGGAGGAGCTGGCGTGGAAATAGGAGGAGCAGCTCGCCAAGCTCAGGGTCAGAAAGGGAACTCGCATTTATAGTCCCGGCGGCGAGCCAGGCGCTGTTAGGCACTTAAGGGGCATTGTTTTATTTAAACCTCACAAGGATCCCGAATTGGAATTGCTGTCATCTCCAAGGACGAGGACAGGGCGCAGGGAGCTGAGGCCGCCCGCCTGAGGGACCCCATCCCCCAAGGCCGAGCTGGGGTCCAAGCTCAGGTCTGCGGGATTCTCAGTGCTACCGGGTTTGCCGCTGGAGTCGAACGAGGGCGAGGCACTTGGCCTTTCCAGGCCCGGTTCCCTCGCCGGCATAACCAGGGCATGCTGCCCCTGAGCGCGTGTGAGGATTAAATGAGCAAATATGAGAGCACACCGCGTAAACTGTGAAGTGCCTTCACATGTCACTGAGCGCAGTTGATGCCGCGGGCGTTGGCTGTTGGGCAGTACCCATAGGAATAAGGGCCAGCCCGTCCTCCAGCCTTGGCATTGCAGGAGGCAGAGGGGCAGGCGATCATTACGAGGTGCCAGGGTGCCTGTTCAACCCAGCCAGGGGAGTTTTGCATCTTTCTGGAAGGACAGGTTGGTCTGGTGGGTTGCCCAAAACACACTAGAGGCTGGAGAGAGCAGGACCTATGGGGGGGCGGCGGGGGAGACAGTAGGGTGGGTTAGAGATGAGGCTGGAGGGTGGGTGGCCCCAAATCGCCTGTGAGGCCTTTGGACCTTATTCTAGAGGCCGGGAGCCAGTGGAGGACTCTGAGCACGATTAATCTTATTTGCTTAGAAAGATCCCGCTGGCCTGAAGAAGAGGGAGGTGATCACCGAGAGCAGTGGTGTCTGCTGCAAGAAGCAAGGTGAGGGGGCAGTGGGAGCAGGAACAGAGAAAAGAGGACAGACTCCCAACAATAAAAGGAAAAATAGACTCCGAAGGCTGTGACCTTAACCACCTCCTTCAAAAAATGTAAGAAGAACTGATTTTTTTTTAAGCCTGTAAGTCAAGAGATCCATGCTCCCAGAAGACATCCTGCCTCCCTAAACTGAGCTCTGAGGGCACTGAAACCGCAGTGTTTGGTCTTTGGGAGTCGCCTTTCTGGGAACTCCTCTGAATGTGAGACAGCCCCACTAAGTATACTCTGTACTGAATCTCCTTTTTTTTTTTTTTTTTTGAGTTGGAGTCTCACTCTGTCGCCCAGACTGGAGTGCAGTGGCTGCTCCCGGCCACCACAGCCTCGACCTGCTGGGCTCTGGGGATCCTTCTGCCTCAGCCTTCCAAGTAGCTGGAACTACAGGGGCGCACTACCACGCCCGGCTAGTTTTTGATTTATTGTAGAGATGAGGTCTTGCTGCCCAGGCGGGTCTCGAACCCGCGGGCTCAGGCAATCCACTCACCTCGGCCTCCCAAAGTGCTGGGATTACAGACTGAGCCACCGAGTCCGGTCCTGAATCTCCTTTGAGGCAACATCTAGTGAGGCCTCAGCCATTTGTCCTTAAGAAGGACACGGGTTGGCTCCGTGGTGAGCGTGGATGACAAACAGCAGAAAGACTCGAGAAGTGTCCGGCTACACCGGGCCAGCTGTCCCCTAGAGGGCGCCCGAACTCTCCTTTTCAACGAGAAAGTGACAGCTGTCCGCCCCCAGAGTACATCTGACGGCAGCTTCAAGGCCTCTGTTTAGAACTTCTTCCAGAGACCCAGGACTCTCCAACACCCCCACATCGCTGAAGAAATATGGTCAGAACTCCTAGCGCAAGCTTGCCTGCTCCTCATATCAGTAAGCAAAAGGCTGTTCCAGAAGTGTTTCAGAAAGTGAGTCTGCCAAAAACATTAGCCAGATGACCATATGATGTGGGGCCAGCTTCCCTTTTCTTCAGGTAATAAGTCAGACAAAATCCAGCCTCATTATCAGCCTGGCTCTTGGCTAGGAAGTGTTCGATAATGCTTTAAAAAAAAATTTTTTTTTTTCCAGAGACAGTCTTGCTATGTTGTCCAGGCTGGACTTGAACTTCTAGCCTCAAGCAACTCTCCCACTTCAGCCTCCCAAGTAGCTGGGATCCCAGGCATGCAATATCCAGCCCAGCCATAATGCTTTCTTTGCTTTCCAATATTCAGTGAGTTACAGGTATAAAGAGATGCCTGCTTGCATAATAGATGTTTCTAAAGTCCCATGTGATTTAAATTTTTTTCTGTTAAATCAAATTAGTCTAGAGGCATTAAAGGATTTGCTAGTGAAGGAACCTGAACGTATTTATTCTGTGAAATAACAAAACCCAGTGTGGGTGTGCCTGTTCTGTCTGTATGCCACACAGATCCAGTCTCGCCCAGCCCCTAGGGAATGGCTTTCCAGACTCCTGGGTTTGGCCAGTGGAGGTACTGAACCAGGGTATTTCTTCCTCTCCCTCTGCTTCTGGTGGCCCCTCCAGCTGTGTCTGGGTCTCTTTTGAGGACAAGATTTCTAAGGTTCCAGCTTTCACTGAGTGACTTGTTCTTTCTTTTCACCCTGTGTTGCCTCACGGTCAAGAGCACAAGTGGCTTCCTATGCCTGCAGGCCTCTGGGTTGCCTCACTGTCTGCTGTTTGGATTGAGACCCCCTCTACCACCTCTGTGTGGTAACCCCTGGTTTGCAAATGCTTGCACTATGTTTCGGGTCCCACCTTCTCACATTCTTCTGCAGAGCCCCAAGAAAGGCCTAGGGAACTGTATGCAGTATTGGTATGATGGGTCATGTTTGGTGACTGTGTTCATGAACTCTGTCAAAGAGCAGTGTGGTCTGTGACAAGATATGAGGTTTTGACAGCACGTAAATCCGGGTTCAAATCTTGCCTAAGTCACGTGCTGTCTGTGTGACCTTGGGTAAGGTATTATCAATATCATCATCATTATTATTTAATACCAGGTGAATAATCTTCAATGCCCTTTAACACATGGGCAAACCAGACTCTGAGTGAAAGTTAGAAATCTATTCTGTGTCTAAACAGTTATATAAGGAGAAATGATTTTTTTTTTTTTGTCTGACTCATAGAGGAAAAAAATATGGCCTACCCAGGACTGCACTTCACACAATGCTCTATGCTTAGAAGCAGAATTTTAGACAGAATTTCAGTGAGTAAGTCTTCTCCAGATCTAGGCATATATCCACTTTCTACTCTTACCTTTATTTTAATATAAAGGCACAATTAAATTATAAAATTATCCCTGGTTCAAGTAATAAGAAAGCATCGTCTTTGAAAATATTGGGAAGAAGAAGACATTTATTAACAGTGGGCAAGATGTTGGCTCTGCAGGAAGGTTAAAAAGGGACAGGCCAAAGTCAGGGGCCTCTGAAGTTGATGCTGAGGCCTCATCCAACACTGGGTAATGCAGTGCCCCCAGCTCCCCTTGGAAGGTTCCTGCCAACATGCCACATGGGACCTGAGGCAGGCCTGTCCCCAGAGGGCCCACTGACCCCTCTCATGGCCACATTGGCCATTGTGCATGGTGCTGGCAGTGACAATGATGATGACTTCAGAGGCTCTTGAAACTTGAGGACATTAAAATCTCCTGATGAAAAAAGTGTTTAAGGCCAGGCACAGTGGCTCAGCCTATAATCCCAGCACTTTGGGAGGCCGAGGCAAAAGGATTGCCTGAACCTGAGGGTTCAAGATCAGCCTGGGCAACTTGGTGAGACCTCGTCTCTACAATAAATCAGAAAAGCTAGCCAGATGTGGTGGCATGCATCTGTAGTTCCAGCTACTTGGAAGGCTGAGGTGGAAGGATCACCTAAGTCCACCAGGTGAAGGCTGAGGTGGCCCTGAGCATGATGCTGTACTCCAGCCTGGGTGACAAGAGTGAGACTCCAACTCAAAAAAAAAAAGAAAAGAAAGAAGTGTTAAGGATGCGGATTCTCCAGCCATATCCCCCAAAGTATCTGATTTAAAAGGTGTGAAAATAAGCCCGGGAAGCTGTACTTTTAACAAATAATTTTTGATGCAGGTTTCATCTGCTGCCACCTTGAGAAACACACTGTTAGTGTTTCTCATACAGCTCGTGTCACATGTCTGTCATTTGCAGTTCCTCCTGTTTCTGTATGAAATTCCTTCCAATGCTGTCAAGGGAAGGAAGGACCCCCACTTTATGTGTGTGTGAAATGCTGGGTGATGGAGATTTGCTCAGTTAAACCCATATTGGAGACAAAGTCCCACCGAAGGTGTGTCCTAGAGTCTACTGAGAGAAAAGGTGAGTCTCCCTGTGACCTGAGAACCAGAGGGAAGAGAGCTCGGAAGGTGCAAGGGTGACCCTTGGGCTCTTGACCAGTCCAACTGTTGTGACAACAAAAACAGCTCAGTACACTTCCAAAATGCTCCCTGGGATGCTTCCACCCTCCACCCTCTTGAAGCACCTCAGAGGGCACTGAAAGTGTATTGGGTTGTTTTTGTTGTCACAGCAGTTGGACTGGAAACCACTATTGGCATTGAACCCTGGCCCTAATTAGGCTATAATTTATCACCGAGACCATAGAACATTTGATAGTAAAAGGGGACATTCAGTAATTACAGGAGACAACTGGCATGTATGGGCCCTGGGCCCAGCAGCTCAGGCCATGTGGTCATCCCATGATTTAGATATGTTTCTTTTCTTCTTCTTCTTCTCCTTCTCCTCCTTCTCCTTCTCCTCCTTCTCCTTCTTCTTCTTCTTCTTCTTCCTCTTCCTCCTCCTCCTCCTCCCCTTCTCCTCCTCCTCCTCCTCCTCCTCCTCTTCTTCTTCTTCCTCTTCTTCCTCTCCTTTTTGAGTTGGTGTCTCAGGATGGAGTGCAGTGGCATGCTCACAGCCACCACAGCCTCAACCTGCTGGGCCCAGGCAATCCTTCCACCTCAGCCTTCCAAGTAACTGGAACTACAGGCGTGCACTATCACACCCCACTAATTTTTTTATTTACTGTAGAGAAGAGGTCTCACCAAGTTGTCCAGTCTGGTCTTAAGGTAAGAACATCTGCCTGTAACCCTAGCACTTTGGGAGCCTGAGGTAAGAGAATTGCCTGAGTCTATGGGTTCAAGACCAGCCTGGGCAACTTGGTGAGACCTCATCTCTACAATAAATCACAAAAACTAGCCGAACGTGGTGGTATGTGTCTATAGTTCCAGCTACTTGGAAGTCTGAGGTGGAAGGATCGCACCTAAGTCCAGCAGGTAGAGGCTGTGATGGCCGTGAGTGTGCCACTGCACTCCAGCCTGGGCGACAAGAGTGAGACTTCAACTCAAAAAAAAAAAAAAAAAAAAAAAATCTCCAGATTGCATCTGATGGACTCGTTTTTATATCCACCTGCATTAAGAAAACATGCACAATTTTCACTTTAGCCTTTTCAAATATAATTAATTGGTAGAGACTGTTAAAGAAACTCCATGGCCTGTTCATTCACTTACCTGCTTCTATACTCATTCATATGAAGATTATTTATTGATC
Organism: Carlito syrichta; assembly: GCF_000164805.1. NCBI lineage: Eukaryota > Metazoa > Chordata > Mammalia > Primates > Tarsiidae > Carlito > Carlito syrichta. The sequence continues at coordinate 339,959 of NW_007074469.1, forward strand.
ACCTTCTAAAATGCTAGGCATTGGGAACAACAGGAATGAAAAAAAAAAAAAAAACATGGTCCCTGCCTTTATAGGACTAATAATCTCACAGGAAGTGTTGTGAGAAGGAGAAAGTTGCCACTGGCATCTGCAGCTGACCTTCTCTGTCCCCAGGCCTCTGTTTTCCTAGGATCTCGGTAGCCTGGCCTTCCAAGCCCTGTGCTCTCCTGCTCAACCCGCACACTTCACAGCACCATGGCATCACACAAGGTCACTCTAGGACTATGACGGATCAGACAAAAAGACCACAGATCTCTGTTGTGCAATGCCATCTTTAAATGCAAAGATGTGAGCTTTCAGCGCCCTTGTTGGACCACAATTGGTATTGCATGTCTCATATATTTAAATGTTTTTTATTTGTACTAAAACAGTGGAAACAGTGCCCCAAACTAACTCGGTCACTTTTGTTTTGCTTGTTGATACTCGTACATTTTACAAATATTTTCTTCCTTCAGCTTACGAAGGAGTAAGAAAGAACCAAAAGAAAAAGGAGTATGAGGTTGGCCAATACAGAGAAATAACACGAGTGAGAAAGGGTGTGACAGGGTTTCTTGGCCAACCATGTGTCTTAGATCTGCATTCAAAGCCAGTTCTGGTCACAGTAGTTTCTGCTTCCAGAGGAACACATGGCCTCTCAACACCAGTGCCACTTCCTACTCAGTCGTGGACATGATGCCCTTACCTTGTATTTGCATTGAGCCTAGCAGAACAACACGAGACCCACAGGCATGCTGTGTTCGGGGGTCACATGACTGCAGGGTGCCAGTCAGGTGGCAAGGGACAACAGGCATGCATCTTGCTCACGTCTACTCTATTCATCTGTATGCTGCTTTGCCCCTTTGGACTTCCCTTAAAAGCAGGTTCGGAGATAAAGATATCAAGAATTTCAAGTTTAATACAACAGCAGAGCATTAAACCAGGGAGAAAGCCCTTCTGAGCACAGGGACCACGCAGGTCACGTTCCAGGAAGCAAGTCCAGTAGCACAGATGTGCATGAGCAAGGCGAAGTGGGAAGCAGTGTGGGGTCTGCACCATAGCTTCTCCCTGGAGAGACAGCACAATGCTCAGAGCTAGGGTCTGGGGCAGAACCCAGCATCACCAACTGTGTACCCTCAGGCCACTGTGTATTTGTGCCTTGGTTTTCTTGTTTGTGAAGTGGGGATAAAATGGCACCTGCTTCATAAGGTCATTGTGAAGATTAAATTTTTTTTTTTTGAGTCGGAGTCTCACTCTGTCACCCAGGCTGGAGTACAGTGGCACGCTCCTGGCCACCGCAGCTTCAACCTGCTGGGCTCAGATGATCCTTCCACCTCAGCCTTCCAAGTAGCTGGAACTACAGGCGTCCACCACCACACCTAGCTAATTTTTTTAAATTTATTGTAGAGGATGAGGTCTCACCAAGTTTCCCAGGCTAAGCTCAGGCAATTCTCTTGCTTTGGCCTCCCAAAATGCTGGGATTACAGGCATGAGCCACCGCACCTAGCCAAGGATTAAATTTTAATACATGTAAACATTTAGAACCACATTAGTTGGCTTCTAGCAAGACCTGAATAACAAGTAGCTATTGCTAGTGGAGATGGATGTCTGGGTCTATCACTGTTTCATAACGCAGCTCCTCTGAGGCCATGCCCACCAGCTAACTTCCTGACAGTAGTTTAGCTTCCTATATAAATCTGCTTACGGGCAGCAAATGTGCTTGATAGTTCCATTTCTCATTGGAAAATAATAAGTATTCTGGTTTGCAAATTTTAAAAACAAGAACAAAAAGCCTACAAGGGACATCATTAGGTGTGGCAAGACTTGACGGTGGCAGTAGCAACAAGCCCTATCAAATGGAATAATGGGTCCTCAGGTGGGGATCAAGAGATATTGTTATTCTCTCAGTTCGGTGGGTGAAGAAACCAAGACACAAAGAAAATAAAATACTGTGCCTCACTCAATGGCCCGATTCAAAGTTTTAATTAAGAAACTGCTTTTCCACCTTAGTTTGAGAACTCATCCTTCCTATGGAGCCCCTGCACTCCCAAAGGCAGTCAATTTCTGATAAATATCAAACCTTCTTTCCATCATCATTTCACTTACGAGTGGCGATTTCAGAACTGTTTTGGCTTTGAGAACACAGAGACATCCGGCATCAACTTTCCCCAAAGAAAGTTGTGACTCCACAACACTGTTAAGTGACTGGGCCACGCGCTGAACTCAGTGGTACCTGGCTGTGCACACACTCCCACCCTACTCTGTGCTGCCTCTTCACATACACCCTCCCAAGCCCACACCAGTATCAACCCACCGTTGGAGCTGCTGGGATCTTTCCTAGGGGTGAGAGGGCTGATTTTGCAGGATGCACAGAGAGAGATGTGAAAGAGGCAGCAGGAAGGGAAGAACTCACGGGCATCAGATAGAAGACACCCATAGATGTCTTGCTTCTTTGGGGAAAGTTGAAAAAAGCAGTTTCTTAATTAAAACTTTGAATCAGGCCATTGAGTGAGGCACAGCATAATCCCCATATGACTGTCCAGGGAAATTCTGGCACTGAGTTCCTGAATTAACGGCTTGTCTTTAGATCCCTCCAAAAGTTTAGATTCGATCCTGGGAGAATGTTATTTGAGAGGTGCAGAGGAGGAAGCAGTTTGATTCTTTGAGACTTTGGGGACACCACTGAGGCGCAAGGAAACCTGCTTCTAACTTTGCGGCTTCCATTCCACAGCGTGACTGCGTCTGGCCCAGTTTCCTTGTGCTACGTGAGGACATACACGGTGGACAAGCATCACGGCCAAGAACATGCCTGGGTTGTGCTTATGGGCTGTGGGGTGAATAAGAAGCATGACCTTGATCCATACCTTCAAGAACGATCTTGGTCTCAAATGTTGATTTGCGCACAGAGGTAGTGTGATTGGATAAAATGCTGATTTAACAAGATGTTTTAGGAAAGCTCTTAATAATAATAATATAGCAATAATAATAACATCATAGATACAGAAGTGACGTTGTTAGGATCCACAGTGTTTTTAATGATTGGGGTGTGTGCGTGCGTGTGTGTGTGTGTAATTGATTTAGCTTATTAGGTCCCAGATGGAAACATTTTTAGCTCCTTGTCCCCTATGGCAGTTTTTCCACATTACCAAGCAGGGAGAGACATGTCACAATTCCATTTTCCTCTGTTTGCCTGTTTTGGAGTCCGTTTTAGTCTCCCAGGAGCTATGTTCTGTCTAGGCTTGATCCAAGGAGGAAGAGAAAGGATGGCCAGGAGCATGCCCCGAAATTCTGATAGGAAGGCACTTCTGGAGGGCAGAGAAGCAGGAGGTGCGTAGAGAAGCCAAGTCCCCTTCTATGAGCTGCTTTTCTGTTCCTTGAAATTGATACTGGGTTCTGAAGGTTCATCTTTGTCCTTCTCCTTTCCCTTCCCCAAAGGCTTCTAAGCCATCCCTTCAGAAACTACATTTTGTTGAGCACCTGCTAAACTTAAAGCACAGCCAGCACCCGTCTCCTTCACAATGCCTCTTCCTCAGCCCCTCAGGTCTACCCTGCATACCCACCCAAGCTCTCATAAGGCCTTGAGGTGATGACCATCTCTGAACTTGTTGTCATAGCATGATTGGCCAGCATCAGGGCACAGCACAGACAAGGAAGAAGGCCAACCAGGGATTGTGCCATAGGAACTGCATTGTGTCCACATTTTTGCTGCACAAACAACCACAGCATGTATAAATTTGAGGATAAGTCTGGGAGCTGCACTGCTAGTTGCTGAGAAAGTCCTTGAATAAGAGAAACATATTCATTTATTTATTTTTGCCATACAAAAGCATAAACATTCCTCTCCAAATGTGTCAATCTGAATGATTACCTTTTTAATTTTAAAAATTAAGGATAGTCTTAATTTTTAAAATTAAAAAAGTGAAGCTGGGCTCAGTGGCTCAACCTGTAATCCCGCACTTTGGGAGGCTGGGGTGAGTGGATTGCCTGAGCCCACGGGTTCGAGGCCCGCCTGGGCAACTTGGCGAGACCTCATCTCTACACTAAATCAAAAAATTAGCCGGGTGTGGTAGCTCACGCCTGTAGTTCCAGCCACTTGGAAGGCTGAGGTGGAAGGATTTCTGGAGCCCAGCAGGTCGGGGCTGCGGTGTCTGGGAGAGGCCACTGCACTCCAGTCTGGGTGACAGAGTGAGACTCCGACTCAAAAAAAAAGGTGGGGGGGGGGATTGTGTATTTATTCTTATATGTTTGAACTTCAGTTACCTTCAAAGTACTCTCTGTTTGATGCAATATGCCTAACGAGATGTCTTTTCCCCTGCTCAAGACAGTTTTTGAACTTGTCCATTTTGACGCCTTTTAGTGCTTCTGCCGTTTTTTGTTTCACCTCTTCCACACTGGCAAAACGTTTCCCTTTGAGGACTTTTTTCATCTGGGGGAAACAAAGAAAAAGTTGCTCAGGACAAGATCAGGTAAATAGGGAGGGTAGGGCACGGGGGTCATACTCATTTGTGATAAAAAACTGCTGAACACTCAGCCCGGTGTGGGCAAGTACTCTCGTCAATCAGGCATTATGAAATGGGGAATGTGTTGAAAGAATCTCAAAAAAAAAAAAAAAAAAAAATTCACTGAAGCCAAACACAACCTCTTACAGCAACACTAAGCTGGTACACTGACACCGATGGCTTCCTAGAACACTTACCTAGCGGGGTAACTTAACAAGTGGCCCACCCTCCAAAAAGTAATTCCCTCGTACACCACATCAATTGCTGTCAGGTGTGCTGCAAATCTCAAATGAGGGGAGAAATAGAAAAAAGACACCTACTTTTTTTGCTGCCGATTCACAATGCTCATACAACTTTGTTGCTATTTTTAGAAAGCTTGTGACTGGAATGATAGGGTAACATCTTGATAATAATAAATTTGGCCAGGAACTAACTAGAAGGCTAACCTGAATGTGTAAAATGCCCAATTATTTTCTGATTTAAGAAGTGCAGCTTTTTATGCATAATAATAAGAGGAAAAATAAGAGGAGGAACTAAGCAGCAGATATTCCTTGCTGACCTAAGGGTTGAGACCCCGCCGTTGCCATCGACAGAAGATGCTGGGTCAGAACAGTGCCATCACTGCCAGCGTGGGAGGCCCTTTTGTCAGTTACTGTGTTTACTTCAATCGTAAGAGAGTGACCCCAACTTCAAGAACAGGCTGCAAGAATGAAGAAGCAGAAGCTTGCCAAGGAGGAAGCTTTCCAAGCTACCTGACCTTCAGGTATTCAGAAATCCTTCCTCGAAGAGATACAGCTCAGCAGAGTCCCTGCTAGCTCAAGGCGAACGTGAGAAGAGTGTGGCCTGTCTGATGAGTGCAGTTGCTGTGTGTGGACAAGCAGTTACTACAAGTGTTGCAGCAAACTCTTGCACCACCAGCGTTCCAGAGAGCTCCTAACAATGACCAGAGATGGTAAGTGCTCAGAGTTTGGCTAAAGATGATGTGGAATGAGAAATAAATGTCAATATCATAACATTTCAGTTGAAAATGATTTTGAAATCCTTAACTTAGAAGTTGAGCAGCTCTGGGGGAAGAAGGGAACATAGACTTGTTATAGACTGTCCCACAATGAAATCTACCAAGACCAATGTTTACTGCACATGGATCCATTCGTCTGCTTTATTTCTTTTTCCCATTGAAAAGTATATTTTGCCTGTAATCCTAGCCCTTTGAGAGGCAAAGGCAAGAGGATTGCCTGTGCCCATGGGTTTGCGACCAGCCTAGGCAACTTGGTGAGACCTCGTCTCTACAATTAATAAATTTTTAAAAATTAGCTTGGTGTGGTGGCATGTGTCTGTGGTTCCAGCTACTTGGAGGGCTGAGGTGGAAGGATCGCCTGAGCCCAGCGAGTCCAGGCTGCAGTGGCCATGAGCATGCCACTGCACTCCAGCCTGGGCAACAGAGTGAGACTCCGACTCAAAACAAAAGCATATTTTGATAACTTTTCATTTTATAAATAAGCTATGAGTTACCAAAATATCATGGATTTGTTTGCTCATAAAACATGCAATTAAAATGTACTTATAATACAACATTACTTATGTTAAAAATACCCAGTACTCAGTTTTGAAAGATAGGCAAAAAAAAAAAAAAGTAGGAAAAAGCTGAAGAATGCACATTTTTTTTAAGCTAGTACATTTTGCTATGAATCAGAAAATTGGAGGGAAACTTGATTGTGTTCGTGAAAATTGAACATTAAAAATCTTTGAGCGATTTTTTAAAAAAAGAATTGAGACACTCAATCTTAGCTCTGTCCCTGGTAAGCAAAGAATGACCTTCAAGCATCCTTCTTTGGGACCAGACTGACATTGGCAGAAATCTCAACAGGCCTCAGTTGATCACTCACTAGCAGAATAAGTCTTGGCAAGTTGCAGCTCTGTGTGGTTTCCCTTACCCATCAATAGCGTGGTGATAACAGTAGTAAAACACATACTACTTGGCCGGGCTCGGTGGCTCAGCCTGTAATCCCAGCACTCTGGGAGGACGTGGCATGTGGATTGCCTGAGCCCACGTGTTCAAGACCAGCCCGGGCAACTTGGCGAGACCTCCTTTCTACAATAAATCAGAAATTAGCCGGGCATGGTAGCACGTGCCTGTAGTTCCAGCTACTTAGAAGGCGGAGGCAGAAGGATCACTGGAGCCCAGCAGGTCGACGCTGGGGTGGCCATTGCACTCCAGCCTGGGCGACAGAGTGAGACTCCAACTCAAAAAAAAAAAAAAATTATTGAGCAGGTTAAATGAGATATTGCATGAAAAACTCTTGGCACGTTTGAAACACACAGTAAATTTCCCATTCATTACCCTTGAGACCTTTGGGTAAGTCACTTAACCTCACTGGGTTTCAATTTTCTCCGATTCTAAATTCTCTTTCCAAACAGCCTTCACCGATTTCAGAGACTTGTAATTAGCATATCAAACACCAGCCTAATTCGTGCCAGCTCCTGCTACCACTGCAATTATGATGTTTATATGCAAATGTAGAAGTCCCTGAAGGTGCTGCCTCCCTCCACGAAGAAAACAGTGTCTCTGGTCTTGTTGACATTCTTCATTTCCTTAGCAAACCCTTGTTCACTGAGGACACAAAGGTACACTTCTCACCAGCACCTAAGGAATTGGCAAGGTTGACGAAACATAGTTTGAACGTTTAAGCTTTTTCTTTGCATTCATTGATGGGAACAGAATCAACCCTGTGCATGGGGTAGTACCCCACCTTCTTGTAGAAGGTGTGTGTCTTTGGGGGTAGGGCAGTGGAAGTTCATCCTGCTATTTGGATGAACTGTTGCAATTAGCCGTGATAACCATTTGAAGCTTTTTAAACTGAGAGAATTTTAACCGGCCTGAAATCACCATTAAGGGGTGTGTGTGTGTCCAGCAGGAATCTGAATAGTCAGGAAAGTTTGACTGAAGGGTCTTGGGATCTGCTGGCTGGCTGTATTTGTCACCCAGACATCCACATCAACTCTCGTTAAAGCTCATTCCTTCGGCGAATAAATTTTGCCAAACTCAGAGAACACAAAAATGACTAACCATTGCCCTCAACAAGTCTCAGTAAGGAGCCAGTCTATAAGCAAGGATAGCGGTATTGTGCTGTGTTAAGGGAGATGGTTGCTGTGGTGGACACAGAGGAAAGACAGGCCGTTTTTCCTTGACAAAAGTGGGAAGGGCTAGTGAGAAAGGATCTGGTAAAGAGGTGGCCATTTATTTCTTCTCCAGTTTTGTGTTCCTCTGATTATTAGGGCTTCTTCCCTTCTCATTGTGAAGCAAGATGCTAGCTCTTGCCATGTCAAGTTTTGAGGCCTCCTGTTTGGGGATATGACATTGTCCCCAAGCTAAATGAATAAGTGGGAGATCGGCTTGGCTAACAACTGTAAGCAAATCAGAGTTTTGCTGACTTGCTTGGGCAAGTTCTCTGTGAGGAGCTCACACGAACCTCCTAACTAGCCACCTCCTGAATGGGAAACCAGGATGTCCAACAGTGTTGGGGTATGGTGGGGCCAGGTGAAGCAGCAGTTGGTCATGTTCCCTGAACAAAACTCCACAGTCTGCAGTGGAAACCGTAGGTAAGCTATTCACCGAGTCACTGTCTAAGGATCATTTATGTATTGGAATCAGGTCACTTGGAGCCAAGAAGAATATGGAGAACTTTCAATACGTCCCCTTCACTTCCGTACAACCCAGCACGAGGTCAAGCCTTAAAGGAGTTCAAAACCTGCATGAGCTTCAGCGTCCTCAGGTGAGGGGGTCCTAAATTTCACCGTGTCAGCATCACCTGGATCTCAGGTTGCTGAGTTCCACCCCCAAAGTTTCCTATTCAGTAGGTTGGGTGGGGCATGAGAATTTGCATTTCTAGCAAGTTCCCAGGTGATGGCAGCTGTTGAGGACCACCTTGTGACATCTGCTGCTTCAGAGCATGCCTTACTGTCCTTGCCAGAGCAAACTTCCAGGCAACTTCTGTGGGAGAGTAGGACACGCTTGCATTCAATGAAAAAGGCCCCTGGTAGAAAAATGCAGTTTCGTCTTGGTAGGGACATTTTACAGGAAAAGAAAAAGGTTATTAGGTGATCATTGCAAGACCAGATGCAATTCAGAAAAGGATGTTTGATTAATTATTACCTTTGTCTTGCTTGATGGGTATGTGAGTAACAGGCTGCCCAGAACTAAAGTTTAGCATTAATTGTTTTAATTTAATTTTAATTTTAATTTTAATTTTTTTTTTTTTTTTAGTTGGAGTCTCACTCTGTCACCCAGACTGGAGTGCAGTGGCCGCAGCCTCGACCTGCTGGGCTCCGGCGATTCTTCCGCCTCAGCCTTCCAAGTAGCTGGAATTATAGGCATGCGCTACCACGCCCAGCTGATTTTTTGATTTATTGTAGAGATGAGGTCTCGCCAAGTTGCCCAGGCGGGTCTCGAACCCACAGGCTCAGGCAATTCACTCACTTCGGCCTCCCTAAGTGCGGGATTACAGGCTGAGCCACCGAGCCCAGCTCTTAATTTTTTTTTGAGTTGGAATCTCACTCTGACGCCCAGACTGGAGTGCAGTGGCACACTCCTGGCCACCGCAGAGTCGACCTGCTAGGCTCTGGCAATCCTTCAGCCTCAGCCTTCCAAGTAGCTGGAACTACAGTCACACACTGCCATGCCCGTCTAAGTTTTGATTTATTGTAGAGATGAGGTCTTGCCAAGTTGCCCATGTGGGTCTCAAACCCGTGGGCTCAGGCAATCCACTCACCTCAGACTCCCAAAGCACTAGAATTACAGGCTGAGCCACTGAACCCGGCCTGTTTTAATTTTTAAAAATCAAGAAAAAGCCGGGCTTGGTGGCTCAGCCTGTAATCCTGCACCTTTGGGAGGCTGAGGTGAGGGGATTGCCTGAGCCCACGGGTTCGAGACCCGCCTGGGCAGCGAGACCTCATCTCTACAATAAATAAAGAAATCAGCCGGGCATCATAGAGCATGCCTGTAATTCCGGCTACTTGGAAGGCTGAGGCGGAAGGATCGCCAGAGCCCAGCAGGCGAGGCTGTGGTGGCCGGGAGCGGCCACTGCACTCCAGTCTGGGCAACTGAGTGAGACTCTAACTCAAAAAAAAAAAAAAAATCAAGAATGTTAATTTCTTATACCAAAGGCTTGGCATGGCAAAAGAAAAATGAAAAAAATTTAAATGTTTTTAAAAGCAAGTTAATTTCTTCCCAGAAGATAGGGAATTATATTACTCAACATTAGATTCTATCCATAGAAGAGGTTTGGAGCATATATTCTTTTACACCAAGAACACAAATTACTCGGGTTAAACAGTATGTAAAAGATGGTTTTACTAAGGAAATAACAGTTACTTGAAATGAAATGGCTTGCAGTCACATTGCACTAGAAAATCAGAGATCTCTGTCTTCTGTGCAGCAATGGAGTTCTGGCCTCTGCTTCTCTGTTCAAGCTAAGTGTCCCAGGTCACTGATGGCTTAGCTTGTCTTCTGTAATTTCTCTGCACGTGGCTTTGGTTTGCTGTAGTGATGGCTTAAGCTATGACCATATATGACACTGCAGTTCTGCTCCCCACAGCAGACCAGCCCCTTTTCTCAGGACCTGTGTTCCAAAGCTCCGAGGGGAGAAAAATCTGATTGACCCAGCTTGGGCCAAGTGTCCACCCCTGGGGAATGGGGAGGGAGCTGCCAGCTAGCGTCCCTGGAAGAGAGAAGATGAGAAGCCATGACAGCTGCGTATCACGCTGCTTTTTTCCTATGTAAGACGATGTGTAAGATGCAGAGCACATTGCAAGATGCGAAGTGGATACTTGGTAAAGATTGGTTTCTTCTTTCCCTCATTCTTCCCAGAAATTCATCTGGAGTTTAGGGAATCAGGTAGAGGGTTCTTCTGGTTCACTGTGTAGAGCAGGATAGCACAGTCTGTCAAAGATGCTCTTCTGAACAGTTCCAGGCTGCACAGCTATACTAGTCCAGGGCTCAAGCACATGACCACCTCTCTGCTTCACATAACGGGCAAATTGTCAGGTCTATGAGCCCAGGACACTGGGGAATAGTTACACACTTCTCCTTCTTCATACTCCTCAGAAGTGTGACCATTTGGGCAAAGATTTTCTTTTTACAGAAAAAAGTGACAGAAAAAATGATGGATGTGTAAAATTGTACCTTGATCTCAAGGGTTTAAACCATATTATTAACTGTAATCCAAATGATTAGATATGTGAATTTAATAGAATGTGTGTTGTTTGGTGCCAATTTTGTGCAAAAGGAAGCCTTTGTCATCCTAACAGAGACGGTGGCTTTTAAAGCCTTGCTTGAAGGGTTTACCAAGATGTCACATTTAATTCAGTCCTTGTTGAGGCATGTTGACTTCAGGGAGATTTCTTTCCTCTCCTCTTCTCCCCTCCATTCCCTTCCTCTTTCTCCTGTTTGTTTTTAAATTTAGATTTTACCAATATTTCTAGAACTTTCTGTCAATAGAAGTTGAGTCTTATCCGTTGCATTTTTTTTTTTTTGAGTTGGAGTCTCACTCTGTCACTCAGACTGGAGTGCAGTGGCCACTCCTGGCCACCACAGCCTCGACTTGCTGGGCTCCGGCGATCCTTCCGCCTCAGCCTTCCGAGTAGCCGGAATTACAGGTTCGCGCTGCCACGCCCGGCTAATTTTTGATTTATTGTAGAGATGAGGTCTCGCTTGCCCAGGCGGGTCTCGAACCCGCGGTCTCAGGCAATCCACTCACCTCAGCCTCCCAAAGGCATGGGATTACAGGCTGAGCCACCGAACCCGGCTTTCCGTTGCATTTTTGACTCAGCACAATGTTACGCTGAAAGACAAGATAGGGACTCAGTGCCACAGTAAAAAGTCATGCTTTGCCCCTGTTTATGGACTCAAAGCCCCTCACATCAAGTCTGCAGTAAGACAATGCCATCTAGGGAATGAGAGCATCACAAGCTCTGTCGGGTGGGCGGGGGGAGTGGGGGGGCGGGGGGGGTGCGGCTTCACAGTGGTGGGCCAGTCTCTGCAGGAAGAGGCTCCTGGTTTAGTTTCATCTCCAAGAACTTACATTTCTGCCTGGGATACAGTAAGTCATACATTGGTTTAGCATTTATTTCCCAAAGTAAAAAAGAGAATATCACTTCCTCAGGTTTTTCAGCTGTGAGTAAACTACAAATGTCAGATCACAAATTAGGCACCATAAGTAGGAACATATTGAAGTTATTTCCTTTGGGAATTCTGACTATTGTTTTTAACCATTTTGATGTCAGGAGAAAAGAAAATCCCAAAGATTTATTTCACTGTGTTTATACTTCCTAGATAGCTTTCTAGTTAGTTTATGTTAGAGGTTCCTAGAAGAATTTTTTTTCTTTTTTACAGTTTATTTTATTGCCAGGCCCAGTGGCTCATGCCTGTAATCCCAACAATTTGGGAGGCGGAGGCAAGGGGATTGCCTCAGTCCAGGGGTTCAAAACCAGCCTGGACAATTTGGTGAGACCTCAACTCGACAATAAATCAAAAAATTAGCCAGGTTTGGTGGCATGTGCACCTGTGGTCCCAGCTACTTGGAAGGCCAAATGATTGCCTGAGCTCAGTACGTCAGGGCTGTGATGGCCATGAGTGTTCCACTGCACTCCAGCCTGGGTGACAGAGTGAGAGTCTTACTCAAAAAAATAAATTTAAAAAAAATGTATTTCAATAGCTTTAGGGGTACAAATGGTTTTTGGTTACACAGCTACTTTGTATAGTGGTGAAGAAGTCTGAGCTTTAAGTGAACCCATCACCCCCCACCTGTGCACATTGTACCCCATGGGTGATTTTTCATTCCTCCCTCCCGTCCTGTCTTCCCCCTTCCTAGAAGAATTTAGGCAAAGAAACTACAAAATGAAAGTTCTAAAGTAGCTCTTTCTTTTTCAGATCACCTATAATTTTTCACATCATTTGGCCAAATTATGGAAAGCAACATTTTATCCAATAGTTCTAATTCACATTTATGTCCTTACTGTGCCCCTCGTCCTCATTGACGAATTACTGCGTCTTTTGAGGAAGAAAATCTTTTATCCGGCATTATCCCCATTATGTTTTGTTTTCCTCCTTTGAAGTGGCATCTGAAACTAATCATAGAGTCTTCTGAATTTGAAAGTACTCTTTTCTACAGAACTGTGGAACAATGGTTATCAGATTTTAGTGCCCACACAGCCAAATCACCCAGAGAGTTTGTCTAAACGCTGATCACTGAGGATGTCCCCAGAGTTTCTGATTCAGTGGGTCTGGGAGGAACGTACATTTCTTTTTTCTCTTTCTTTTTTTGACTGGACAGGTGTGTCTTTATTGGCAGCAGCCACTTGAGTGGGATGAAGAGGGAGGAGTGGGTGGCACCAACGACAGGCCGGTCAGGCTTCACAGGTTGCAGGTGATGGTGATACTCGCCCAGGTAGTAGTGGCCGGTCATCTCGGGCTTGATCTCCACCTGGTTGAAGGTCTTGCTTGCCATTGTACACATCCCCCATGTTGCCCACCATCTCGGGCAGGATGATCTTGCCGCACAGGTGCGTCTTCACCACCTTGGGTTCTTCCATGGGTGCGCATCTGTCTTGGCCTGGCACAGCTATGGCCACGCTGCGTAGGTAAACTTGTGGAAGGTCCTCTTCTTCTTCGGCTCCACTTCTGCCATCTTGCCGGCTCCTTGGAAAGACAGAACGTGCATTTCTTTCTTTCTTTCTTTCTTTTTTTTTTTTTTAGTTGGAGTCTCACTCTGTCACCCAGGCTGGAGTGCAGTGGCACACCCAAGGCCACCGCAGTCTTGACTGCTGGGCTCAGATGATCCTTCGGCCTCAGCCTTCCAAGCAGCTGGAACTACAGGCAAGTACTACCATGCCCGGCTTATTTTTTTATTTATTGTAGAGATGAGGTCCCACCACGTTGCCCAGGCTGGTCTTGAACTCCTGAACTCAGGCAATCCTCTTGCCTCGGCCTCCCAAAGTGCTAGGGTTACAGGTTTGAGCCACCATGCCCGGCCAGGATCTGACATCTTACACGGGAAGTAGTAGATCTCAGGTAAATCTACCTTTCGATGGCTTACAAACATTCTCATTCATTTATAGAGAAAAAGAGAAGATTCTGTACATCATTGGATTGTGCCCCTCCATAGGTTTAATCTTTCAAAATCCTCACTGCAAGTCTCCTGGTCTCTGTGAAATGTTTGTTTCACTACACCTTGCTATCTATCACTTTCCCATTTATTTATGAAAACACGTTAAGTCTCAATTTGCACAGTTCCCTTTTCTAAGCACTGAGAAATTCCTGAAGAAAAAATGGTGCATTAGCTATGGAGTCTTGCTGACTATGCTACTTAGCTCTAGATGAAAATTTCAGAGAGACCAAAATTAGAGGTTTGGCCTCCAGAATTGAAATGATTTTGTAAATCCCCCTCTTATCTTATAAAAAGAAAATAGCAGTTGTGCAAAGAAGGACTAAAAAATTTTATAAGTTGAATTTTTTTCCTGCCCAAATGAAGTTTGGTCAACGACTAATTTAAGGAAACATTTCAGACTCTATTTTATATTAGCTGGAGGACAGTAACACACATATTTTTCATTTGTAAGTGCAAAAATTCACTCTTTTTTCAACCTCATTAAAGTTGAGAACTTTATCACTAACACCTTCTAGATTAAAACCTTAACCATTCAAAGATGAAACAATTAATTAACCATTGAAAATCTACAGCATTACAAATTTCCTTAGCTCTGAAATGGAACACAGAACAGCGTGAGCTGGATAATCTTTTCTACAATGAATAACAAACAGATAGAAGAAAAGTCAGGTTAGGGATACATAAGTAAAAATGCCTCCACTTATCAGCTGAGCTAAGCCCCAAAGAAATGAAACATTAACAACAACAACAAAAAAAGAATGCCAGATTGGTGGCTCAGCCTGTAATCCCACAGCTTGGGAGGCTGAGGTGAGTGGATTGCCTGGGCCCGTGGGTTCGAGACTCGCCTGGGCCACTTGGCGAGACCTCATCTCTACAATAAATCAAAAAATGAGCCGGGTGTGGTAGTGTGCGCCTGTAGTTCCAGCTACTTGGAAGGCTGAGGCGGAAGGATCGCCGGAGCCCAGCAGGTCGAGGCTGCGGTGGCCAGGAGCGGCCACTGCACTCCAGTCTGGGCGACAGAGTGAGACTCCAACTCAAAGAAAAAAAAAAAAAAGAATCATAGACAAAAAATACTGAAAAAATACTATTTAAATAACTTTATTATTTTGTTTAGACCCACAAAAACTTCTCTAACTTAAAAATCTAGGCCAGGCTCGGTGGCTCAGTCTGTAATCCCAGCACTTTGGGAGGCCAAAGTGATTGGATTGCCTGAGCCTGCGGGTTTGAGACCCACCTGGGCAACTTGGCGAGACCTCATCTCTACAACAAATCAAAAATTAGCTAGGCATGGTAGTGCGCGCCTGTGGTTCTGGCTACTTGGAAGGCTGAGGCGGAAGGATCGCCAGAGACAAGCAGGCTGAGGCTGCGGTGGCCGGGAGCATGCCACTGCACTACAGTCTGGGCAGCAGAGTGAGACTCCAATTCAAAAAAAAAAAAGAAAATCTACAGCATTATAAATTTCATTGGCTCCAAAATGGAAGACAGAACAGTGTGAGTTGGATAATCTTTTCTACAATGAGTTACAAATGTATAGAAGAAAAGTCAGGTTAGGGATACATAAGTAAAAATGCCTTTACTTATCAGCTGAGCTAAGCCCTAAAGAAATGAAACATTAAAGAAAAAAAAAGAATCATAGACAAAAAATACTGAAAAAATAAAAATAATATTTAAATGACTTTATTTAGTTTGTTTAGACCCCCCCAAAAACCCCACAAAAACTTCTCTAACTTGTTTTTATCTTAAAAATAGCAAAAATTCTCTCCAGAGAGGCGCTTGCATTCCAGGGTGATAGAGATAGTACAGTGACTCTCTCTGGAGGGGAGCTTGCAGTGCAGCCCCTGGCGAGACTGAGAGTCTCGTAGGCTCAGTGCTCCTGAACTATATGGCACAGACCCACTGTCTGGGATGCCTCCCCCACACCTGTCTGCACAGAGTACCCATGGGGTTTGGAGGATAAGAGGAAGCAATTCACAATAAACTGCCTAAATCCACTAGGCTCTTTGTTTTTTTCATGGCCAGATCTGTGGAAGGGCCATGAGTCAGCCTCAGTACCCACTTGCCTGTTCAGGAGCTGCTGCTTGGTTGCTTGTCACTCTTGGGTGAAAACCTTTTGATTTATTTTGCCAATAAATGAAATATTTTCTATATTTCATATTTGAAACAGTTCTGTATATATTGTGCATACAAATCCTTTGTCATTTACATGTGTTTATTATGTGTTTGCAAATAATAACCCAAACTCTTTTTTTTTCGGAGTTGGAGTCTCATTCTGTCGCCCAGGCTGGAGTGCCTTGGCATGCTCACAACCACCCCAGCATGGATCTGCTGGGCGCCAGCAATCCTTCAGCCTCAGCTTTCCAAGTAGCCAGAACTACAGGTGGATGCTATCACACCTGGCTAATTTATTTAAAATTTATTTATTGTAGAAATGAGGTCTCACCAAGTTGCCCAGGCTGGTCTCGAACCTGCGGGTTCAGGCAAACCCAAACTCTTTTTAAAGAAAATAACATTTAGAGACCAGGTGTGGTGGCTCACATCTGTAATTTCAACACTTTGGGAGACCGAGCCAGGAGGATTGCTTGAGCCTAGGAGTTCAAGACCAGATAGGCGCATAATGAGACCTCGTCCCTACAAAAAAATTTTAAAAAATTAACCGGGCTTGGTGGCACTGGCCTGTAGTCCCAGATACTCAGGAGGCTGAGGCAGAAAGATCGCCTGAGCCCAGGCTGTTGAGGCAGCGAACTGTGATCATGCCACTGTACTCCAGCCTGGACAACAGGGTGAGACTGACTCCAAAAAAAGAAAGAATATAACATTTAGAAATAAAAATACGTAAGCCATAAGTGTACAGCTTGATGAATTAGCTTAAAGTGAATATATCCAAGTTTCAACAAGCAAGAGAACATTGCTAGCAGCCCAGAAGCTTCCTGTGCCTTCACTAGAGGTGGTCACTCTTCTGACTTTTTCTTTTTTTGAGTGCCAGTGTCTTACTCTGTTGCCCAGGCTGGAGTGCAGTGGCACAATCATGGCTTATTGCAGACTCAACAGCCTGGGCTCAGGCGGTCCTTCTCAGCCTCGACCTACTCCTGGGCTCAAGTGATCCTTCTGCCTCAGCCTCCCAAGTAACCGGGACTAAAGGCAGGCGCCACCACACCCAGCTAGGTTTTTTTTGTTTTTTGTAGAGACCAAGTCTTGCTATATTGCTCGGGCTTGTTCTTCTGACTTTTTTTTTTTTTTGAGTTGGAGTCTCACTCTGTCGCCCAGATTGGGGTGCAGTGGCCACTCCCGGCCACCGCAGCCTCAACCTGATGGGCTCCAGTGATCCTTCCACCTCAGCCTTCCAAGTAGCTGGAACTACAGGTGCGCGCTACCACGCCCGGTTAGTTTTTGATTTATTGTAGAGATGAGGTCTTGCCAAGTTGCCCAGGCAGGTCTCGAACCCGTGGTCTCAGGTAATCCACTCACCTTGGCCTCCCAAAGCACGGAATTACAGGCTGGACCACCAAGCCCGGCCATTCTTCTGACTTTTAATGCTATAAATTAGGTTTGCCTGTTTTGAACTTTATATAAATGGAATCATTCAGGGTGTTTTCTTTTGTGTCTTGCTTCTTTTGTTCGATATTATGTCTATGAGTCTCAAACATACATATTTATATAGCTGTATTGCATTCATTTTCATTGCTGTGTATTAATAGAATTCCATTTTGTGACTGCTACAATTTGTTCTTTTCAGTGTTCATGGTTGTTTCAATTGTTTGCATTTGGGGACTATTAAGAGTAATACTGCTTCCATAAATATGCACAATTATTATCTATCAATTTAAAAAGAATAATGTTGCTATGAACATTTTTGCTGCACATGTGCATGCAGTTCTGTTGGCTATAGTTTTAGTAGATAAAACAAAATTAGTTTTCCAAAATGATGGCTGTGACAAATTATCCTGCTACCAAATTATGTGAGAGTTATTGTCCTCCAACATATGACATTCTTCCATATAAATTATAAAACCAGCCTAAGTTCCAATAAACACACACACCCACACAGAAAATACACATATAGTTTAGAATGTGCACTGAATCTCCCTCTCTCCTTCCTTCCCTCTGTAGAATTAACATAGTCAGTAGTATTAGTTTTCTAAAACATTTAAATTCCTACATAATTTGGAAGGATAGATGTTCTTGAAACTTTTTATTCTCATAAGGCAGTTGTTTTTAATTTATTAGGTCCATGGACCCTTTTAAGAATAAAATGTAGGCCAGGCTTGGTGGTTCAGCCTGTAATCCCAGCACTTGGGAGGCTGAGGCGAGTGAGCCCGCGGGTTCAAGACCAGTCCGGGCAGCCTGGCAAGACCTTGTCTCTACAATCAAATAAAAAATAGCTGGACGTGGTAGCACACGTCTATAGTTCTGGCTACTCAGAAGGCTGAGGTGGAAGGATCGCTGGAGTCCAGAAAGTTGCTGCTGGGGTGGCCATGAGCGTGCATGCCACTACACTCAAGCCTGGGAAAAGGAGTGAGACTCCAATTCAAAAAAAAAGAACAAAGAATAAAATGTATAGACATTCTCCTCTATAAAGTGCATTATGCACAAATGCCCAGAAAGCTCTATTTGAGCTACCAAGGAGACTCACAACCTCAGAAACCCATTAGTTCATGGACCCCCAGGTCAAGGACTCCTTCATAGGACATAGGCCCTGGCAGATCAACTACTCTGAAGAGGTCTTTCAGTTCTGTTTCCTGCCTTTTGATTTTCCCCCCTGTTTTCTTTTTTTTCTTTTTTTGTTTTTTTTTGAGTTGGAGTCTCACTCTGTCGCCCAGACTGGAGTGC
>NW_007074469.1:358483-360371 GCF_000164805.1 Carlito syrichta
TGCTCAGGCAGGTCTCGAACCCGCGGGCTCAGGCAATCCACTCACCTCAGCCTCCCAAAGGTGGGGGATTACAGGCTGAGCCACCGAGCCCGGCTCCCCCTTGTTTTCAATGGAGAAAAGTCCCAACTTCTGACCTTGAAAGAGTAATACTCATTTCAAGGCATGAAGAGTCAACTCCTGCATGCTGACCTCAGGGACTGGACAGCATCCAAGCTGAGATCATCTTTCTCTTGTGGCACCTCCTTTCTCCCTCCTCCTCTCTTTATGGGACCCTCGGCTCTGTGCCTTCCTGGCTGGTGTTGTCTATGGTACCAACTCATGCATATCCATCATGGCTGCACAGCCCAACACGCCATCCACCAGCTGCTGGCTCAGTTTCTCTTTCCCATCTCTACATTTCTTTTTTTTTTTGAGTGGCGTCTCACTGCCACCCAGGCTGGAGGGCAGTGGCATGCTTGTGGCCACCGCAGCCTCGACCTGCTGGGCTCCTTCCACCTCAACCTTCCAAGCAGCTGGAACTACAGGTGCGCGCTACCACACCCAGCTAATTTTTTGATTTATTGTAGAGATGTCGTCTCGCCAAGTTGCCCAGGTGGGTCTCGAACCTGTGGGCTCAGGCAATTCACTCACCTCAGCCTCCCAAAGCGCTGGGATTACAGGCTGAGCCACTGAGCCCAGCCCATCTCTACATTTCAAGAGGGAACCGTCACTCCAATTTCCACATTTCCAGAGGGAAAAAATATATATAATTGGTCAAGTCATGAACCAATGGGAGGGTCAAGTATTATACAGCCCATACTCTCTGGCTCTGGCTGCCATTAGAATTACCCAGAATATAGACAACTGGCCCTGACTCCACCAAATTAAATCAGTGTCTTGGGACAGGGACCAGACATGGGTGCATTTTAATTTTTCTCAAGTAATTCTGATGCTCAGAGAATGTTATATAGGCCAAGGGCTGTGGACAGGCAAACAGTGCAAAATATGTCATATTGAAATGTATAGGAGAGCCATCTTTATGTAAAAATGCATAAGGGAATAGAAGATTCTGCAAAACAAAACCTAGAAAAGATTCATCTGTCGTGACCTGTTAAGTTCAGAGCACTTGGAGCAAGTAGGCCTTTTCCATATTCCATCCAAACCACCCTCTAGCCAGGAATGAGAGACAAAAATGAGGTCCTCACCCTCACACTAGCTGATTTAATTTTTCGCTTTTTAAAAAGTAAATCCAGCCAGGCTCGGTGGCTCAGTCTGTAATCCCGCGCCTTTGGAAGGCTGAGGTGAGTGGATTGCCTGAGCCCGCGGGTTCGAGACCCGCCTGGGCAGCGAGACCTCATCTCTACAATAAAAAAAATTAGCCGGGCGTGGTAGCACGCGCCTGTAATTCCGGCTACTTGGAAGGCTGAGGCAGAAGGATCGCCGGAGCCCAGCAGGTTGAGGCTGCGGTGGCCGGGAGCGGCTACTGCACTCCAGTCTGGGCGACAGAGTGAGACCAACTAAAATAAATAAAATAAATAAAATAAAATAACCTCAATTTCTCAACCAACTCATCTTCGACAAAGCCCCCACCACCTACCAATGGGGAGAGGAGAACCTATTCAGTAAATGGTGCTGGGAAAATTGGCTGGCCACATGCAGAAGATTGAAACAGGACCCCTATCTATCCCCATGCACAAAGGTTAACTCCAAATGGATCAGAGACCTAAATGTAAAACCTCAAACCATAAGAACCTTAGAAAAGGAAAGGAAATACTCTCATGGAAATCGGAACTGGCATCCAATTTCTGTACAAAACCCGAAACCCACAGGACTTAAGAGAGAAGATAGACAAATGGGACCTTATTAAACTGACAAGCTTCTGCAAAGCCAAAGAAACCATCAAGAGAGC
>NW_007074469.1:361259-368937 GCF_000164805.1 Carlito syrichta
ACAAAACCATAATAAAAACTACTGATTAATGAAAAAAAAAATAAATAAATAAATAAATAAAATAAAATAAAAAGTAAATCCTTATTGTTTGTTTTGTCATTGAAATAATGCAAGTCAACAAAGAGCCACTTTTGAATATACATTTCTCCATATAATTTAAAGTAACAAATTGAAAGAAACTAAAACTCTGCCAAAAGGAATGCTATTGCTGACTAGTGTCACCTTCAGATTTTCTCAATTCATTTGACTGGCTTGTTTTTTTCAAATGTAGTCATTATCACATTAGGTTTTCTACTTATTCTCTTAAGTTCTAACATAAATGGCTTTCCTGCCTATAAAATAACCTGAAAATATTATTTTATCATTATTTGTTTTCTTTCTTTTCTTTTTTTTTTTCTTTTTTAGAGACAAGGTCTCACCAAGTTACCCTGGCAGTCCTCTCTCATCTGCCTCCCAAAGTGCTGGGATTACAGGCATGAGTCACCACACCTGGTTGAAAATATTATTTTAAATTGTGTTTACATTTTAAATGCAGGCTGTGGTGGTTCTGCATCTGTAATCTCAGCACTTTGGGAGGCAAGGCGAGTGGATTGTCTGAGCCCATGGGTTCGAGACCAGCCTGGGTAACTTGGCGAGACCTTATCTCTACAATAACTAAAAAAAATTAGCCGGGCATGTTAGCGAGTGCCTGTAGTTCCAGCTACCTGGAAGGCTGAGGCGGAAGGATCGCCAGAGCCCAGCAGGTCGATGCTGGGGTGGCCGTGAGTGTGCCACTGCACTCCAGCCTGCACAAGGGGCATATACTCATGATATCACCACCACAAACAAGATAATAAACATATCCATCACCTCCAAGATTTCTTATATCCGCTTTTCCTTCCTCCCTTTTTCTCTCTCTCCTCTCTCTCCTTCCCTCCCCCACCTTCCTTCTCTTCTTTTTTTTTTGAGTTGGAGTCTCACTCTGTCGCCCAGACTGGAGTGCTGTGGCCACTCCTGGCCACCGCAGCCTCGACCTGCTGGGCTAAGACGATCCTTCCACCTTAGCCTTCCAGTAGCTGGAACTACAGGCGCACGCTACCACGCCCGGCTGATTTTTTGATTTACTGTAGAGATGAGGGCTCGCCAAGTTGCCCAGACGGGTCTCGAACCCGTGGGCTCAGGCAATCCACTCACCTCAGCCTCCCAAAGGCGCGGGATTACAGGCTGAGCCACTCAGCCAGCCCTTCTCTTCTTCATTGTGATAAGAACACTTAGCAAGTGATCTACCGTCTTTAGTTTTTTTTTTTTTTTTTTTTTTTGTGAGTCAGAGTCTCACTCCATCCCCCAGGCTGGAGTGCTCACGGCCACCGCAGCCTCGACTTGCTGGGCTCAGGAAGTCCTTCCACCTCAGCTTTCCAAGTAGTCAGAACTACAGGCACATGCCACCACATCCAGCTAACTTGTTGATTAATTGTAGAGATGCGGTCTCGCCAAGTCTCCTGGACTGGTCTGGAATCTGTAGGCTCAGGCAATCCACTCGTCTCAGCCTCCCAATGTGCTGGGATTACAGGATGATACTTTCTTAAGTTAAATGCACAGCATCATACTGTTAACTATAGGAACTATGTTCTCGAATTTCTTATTTTCTTTCTTCCATTTTCTTACCATAAGATTGGGCTACACTACTTTCTTCTGTCTCTTACTAGAATGAGCTTTTGGGAAACTCATTAACCCTCTGTGTGCCTCAGTGCCAGAGTTCTTCCATTGTAAAATGGGGATAATAACGGTACCTACCTTTTTTCCATTTATATGATTATTTGATTTAACAAGCAATATAGCACTGAGGATTGCCAGACACTGTTGTAAACATGAATCACAAATATCAATGCATTTCATCCCAACAGGACTTTGAAGACTAAAAACTGTCAGAATCAAAAAATTGTCAAGACTGGGCATGGCGGCTCACACCTGTAATCCCAGCACTTTGGGAGGTGGAAGTGAGAGGATTGCCTGAACCCACGGGTTCAAGATCAGCCTGGACAACTTGGTAAGGTTGTATCTCTACAATAAATCAAAAATATTAGCTGGGCATGGTGGTGCATGCCTGTGATGCCAGCTACTTGGAAGGCTTAGATGGAAGGATTGCCTGAACCCAACAGGTCAAAGCTGCAGTGGCCAAGAACATGTCACTGCACTCCAGCCTGGGTGACAGAGTGAAACTCTGTCTCAAAAAAAACCCCCCAAAAACCCCCAGCATCAAAGTGGAGCCACTCCTGTTAAAAACTGTAACAAATCGAGAACTGGGGAAAGCCACGAAGGGAATGCAAACTGGAATAAGAACTATCACAAGAAACTGCAAAATGCAAAACCCACAACCATGCACAAAAATCATGTCAACCTCACCAAAAAACAAAATTATTCTGTAAGGTCATGTGCCCAACAATTGCCTGTTCAACTGCAAACTGGCACCATCTTTGTTATTAATACTTATAGCCAAGAATAATTATCTCAAAAATAATTATGCAATGCTCCACACTTTTCCTTTAAAAACTTTTGACTTCCTTTACCTCTGAATATACACATAGTTTGCTATGGCACATGTATTCTCCTTGCAATGAGAATACATGTGCCATGTATTCAGACGAATCAGTGGCCCCTGGAATTGAGTGAAGTACCAGTGGAGCTATTTTTGCTATCACTTTTATGAGTCACCTTTTCTGCCCTGATGAATGACCTCTTAGATTTTTGGATTATTCCCATTTGGTGAGCTTTTTTTTTTTACTTTATTTGGGATCTGATTTGATTATAAATCCTTTCTTATTTTACAAATTTGATTATAAAAGCTTGCATTCCTTTGGGGACTACAAAAAGGTTTTTTTGTTTGTTTGTTTCATTTTGGCATAAGGATTGTGTTCTTCAGATTTGACTACTCTAACTTCTACAGAACTTATATTTTATTTGTGAGGCATATCTTCTCTGGTAAATCTGCTTTTATTTCGGCGTGCCTGGTTTAATATCTGATCTACATGTCTGGGTTAACATTTTTGTGAGCACTCTGATTTTGGTTTCGTTTTGGTTTTGTTACACACATCTGTAAATGCATTTACTCTTTTAACAGGGATTCTTTCCTCCCCTTGCTTGCTTCTGAATATCTCCCAAGAGCAAAAATCAGCATTCTTAATGTTGGGTATTAGATTATCTATTGGAGCAAATAAAATTTATCCTTGTGAATAGGTACCATTTTGCCAGAAATATAATTTGGTCCTACTGTCTTTTGTAAACTGACAATTGTATTACTATATTTTACTGTCTCAGAACTAAAATTCTAAAATGAAAGCTATAAGATGTGTGTGTGTGTGTTTATGTGTGTTTGTACATGTGTCTACATGGCAAAATCTGGCATGGTCAGTCATAAATCTCCTAATGAATTCTATTCATATTAGCTTAGATAAATGAGCACTCATATAAAATATATTTTAATTAACTCAAGTAGCTTTTAGTTCATGTGACTTAAATACTTATTTGGTAAATAACTGGTTTTAAATTTGTTGATAAAATGAAAATAGTGTTTTCACAATTGCCACTATATGTTTTTGCCTGGATTTACTGGTCAGACAGGATTATGTTGATCTCTGCTAGATGTTTAAAGGTCAAAAAGTCATGAATCCAGCCTAAAAATAGAATAATCATATAACTATTTCATAAATAAGCCTGATTTAATATAACCAGTTTAATAAAGACCACTGAATCTTGTGAGTTGTTGATAAAATATCCACATATTTAACTTTAATGTTCTTACTTAAGGGAACACCTGATTTTTACAATTTATAAAAATGGTTAACAGGGAATAACTGGAAATGATGAGCAGCTTTGTCTTATATCTCAGTTTTCTTTCTTTTTTTTTTTTTTTTTTTGAGTTAGAGTCTCACTCAGTCACCCAGACTGGAGTGCAGTGGCCGCTCCCGGCCACTGCAGCCTCAACCTGCTGGGCTCCGGTGATCCTTCCGCCTCAGTCTTCCAAGTAGCCGGAACTACAGGTGCCTGCTACCACGTCCGGCTAATTTTTTTTATTTATTTATTGTAGAGATGAGGTCTCACCAAGTTGCCCAGGCAGGTCTCGAACCCGCGGGCTCAGGCAATTCATTCACCTCAGCCTCCCAAAGCACGGGATTACAGGTTGAGCCACCAAGCCCAGTCATATCTCAGTTTTTATAAGTCATGTAGGTATAATTGTTTTTAAAAAATAAATGAATTAGGTAAACATAAATGGGATGAACATTTTGATTTATTTAATTACTATTTTTGAGGCAGGGTCTCATTCTGTCACTCATACTGGCATGATCACAGCTCACTGCAGCCTAAAATTCCTGAACTCAAGCAATCCTTCCTTCTCAGCCTTCCAAGTAGCTGAAACTATAGGCGCATGCCACCACAGTCAGCTCATTTTTTTATTCTTTGTAGAGTCAAGGTCTTGCTATGTTGTCTAGGCTGGTCTCTAACTCCTGGCTCAAGCAATCCTCCCACATCAGCCTCCCAAAATCCCAGATTACAGATGTGAACCACCACACCTGGCTATTTATACATGAACTTTTCACGTACTTGAAAAAACTTAAAACTATGTTATATTAAATTAAAGGATAGATACTTATTCAATGTCTGAGTCATTTCCAAGTAGATTAAAATAGTGCAACATAAATTGTTGCACATAAATATGATTGTCCTTGGCTTTTAAAATTTTATTGAAAGGCTGAATATATTTGAGACCATAATACACAAAAAATTGTTATGTGGAAACATTTTTCTAAAATTAGAAGATAACTTTTGCCTATAAAATACTAATGTGACAGTTCAAAATTTCTGACTTCCCAGGATTTTACTAGAAATTAAGCTTACTAATGGTTAAAATTCTAATTACCATGTATAGAATTCTGTATACAAAGTGTACCAAAAAGTAAGATGTGTCTTTGATGGGAAAAATTGTAACAAAGGCATAAAATGTGGTCTTTACTGAGGAAAATGGATAATTTTGTCTAAATACAGAGATTATTAGAGGTTGTTTCAAAATATGGATTTAGGAAGGAAGTAGAAATAAGTTAGAAAATAGGAGAGAGAGCAAGATGTGAAGAAAGTTATAGGTTTAAATATATATTTTTGGTAATGAAAGTTAAAACAAAAAGTGAATAAATTTCTATGAGAAAGAACCTTGGGTGGTAACATTTTGTCCCAAAGTAAAATAGTTATTTAAGAAAGATGAAATATAGAACATAACTAAAGACTTAAGCACATTGTGAAACATCTGTGTAAGTCAGCCAAAAATGAATTTATAAAAAAAAATTTTGTGTGTGACCAAGTCAGCTATAATCTGAAGAGAATTATTTATGTATTTCTAGAGATTGAGTTTTTATATTTAAAATACACTAATACAAAACTAAACAGTTAGTCTCCTATGTTAGAACAACAAAGTTTTTCTGAAGCATTGATCTACTCTTAATAAAATTTGCAAGAGGCTTTGGTTTAATTCTGAAACTTGTTTCATTAAATTTTCAACCGTCTGGCCAGGTGTAGTGGCTCACACCTATAATCCTAGCACTTTGGGAGGCCGAGGTGAGAGGATTGCTTGAGCCCACGGGTTCAAGAACAGCCCGGGCAACTTGACGAGACCTCATTTCTACAATAAATAAAAAAATTAGCCAGACATGGTGGCATGTGCCTATAGTTCCAGTTACTTGGAAGGCTGAGGTGGAAGGTTTGCCTCAGCCAACAAGTCGAGGCTGCGGTGGCCAGGAGCATGCCACTGCCCTCCAGCCTGGGCGACAGAGTGAAACTCCAACCAAAAAGAAAAAAGAAAAAATTCAACCACCTTCTGAGCTGTAGCTTTACAACTTGGAACAATCCTTCCTTCCAGTGTAACTTTCTTATTTACCTTGACTTTTCTTGATGTGTTTGTATTGTTCCATGTAACCAGAACATATCCCATGCTTTTGTTAAGAGCCATGTATTCCCCTGCTCAAGGTAGTTTTCTTGTTTACATTTCCCTATCACACCTTGTACACTCATAACCTTTGGACACACACTTTTTCTGTGACTGATTAAATTCAAGTGAGAGGATTACCTGAACCCGTGGGTTTGAGACCCGCCTGGGCAGCAAGACCTCATCTCTACAATAAATCAAAAAATCAGCCGGGCGTAGTAGTGCATGCCTATAATTCTGGCTACTCGGAAGGCTGAGGCGGAAGGATCGCCGGAGCCCAGCAGGTCGAGGCTGTGGTGGCCGGGAGCGGCCACTGCACTCCAGTCTGGGCGACAGAGTGAGACTCCAACTTTAAAAAAAAAAGAAAAAGAAAAACTGAACTTTGAAAGCATTAAAATGTTTGTTTTGCTTTCATCTGTGTAACCTTCTGTATTGCTTTTGAAGTCTTTGATTATCACTCTGGCTAAATGAATGATAGTCTGATAGTGACCTGTGATTCTGTTTTGATTGGGTATTTTTAAGTCTTTCGGCATCTTTGACAGTCTTCCCCAGTATCAAAATTCTAAACTAAGTCCTTCTTACCTAGAATTTACCTTGGGATTTTCCAGTCAGGTCCCCGAAGAGCCTCAAAGAACATATTCCTCATCTTATAGAGATATTAAATGATTTGACTTATTTGGTAAATTGTATAGAAAACATCATCATATAAGTGATGCTAAGTCTTCTTTTAATTACATTTATGGGTATGTTATTACTATGAATGTTCTAAAATTATATAAAACTCTTAGAAGCATAACATGTTATCAGTCATAATTCTGGTTATTATATGTTATAAAATAAACCAAATGTCCTTGTCAATTGCTGATTATAATGAACTTCCATCAGATTTTTAACCATGAATATTTCTAAGTCATATCATCCACAATTTTGATTATCTAAAAGCATTTTCCATTATGTTCCTGGAAAACATTCCAACAAGTACTCTTAAATACAAATTTCGAATGACTTTAAGATCAATGAACTAAGTAAAATTTTTTTCCAAAGTCTAATGAAGAAACTGACGAATTCATGAAATGACTAAGCTATCTATAGTTTACAGTAATTGGTAAATACACTTCTGTGAACAAAGGTGAATGCCTTGACTTTTTCTTTTCACTTTATCCCTCCAAAAGTTAGAAACTATTCATGAGTGTCCTTATGGCAATATGATTATTTGCATGTGTTCAGTAAGAATTTGCTTTCCAATTATAACAGGATGCAGCTGGAAACATTGGTTGTATTACCAAAACTTTGACTGGAATATCATATTTGAGAATGTGCATAGAATACCTGGCTTCAAGGGCTCCCAGCCTTACAGTTAGTGAGTAAAAACTGTTACTTCAGGTTGGGCTCGGTGGCTCAGTTTGTAATCCCAGCACTTTGGGAGGCCAAGGTGAATGGATTGCCTGAGCCTGAGGGTTCAAGACCCACCCGGGCAACTTGGTGAGACCTCATCTTTACAATAAATAAAAAAAATTAGCTGGGCATCATAGCACATGCCTGTAGTTCCAGCTACTTGGAAGGCTGAGGTGGAAGGAACTACAGGCACACGCCACCACGCTTGGCTAATATTTTGATTTATTGTAGAGACGCAGTCTCACCAAGTTGCCCAGGCTGGTCTCAAACCCACGGGCTTGGGCAATCCCCTCACCTCGGCCTCCCAAAGTGCTGGGATTACAGGCTTGAGCC
>NW_007074469.1:369089-372430 GCF_000164805.1 Carlito syrichta
ACACACACACACACACACACACACACACACACACACACACACACACACACACACAGCTTTCATTTCTTTCTCGATGCTGTGCTTTCCCCACCCTTCAGAAAATGCTGCTCACGACCATTAGCTAATTACTCCTAATTTTCCTGAGTGTGCACACAGCCTCTCTTCTCCCTTCCTCTGGATTCCAGCTGTCCTGTGGGGACCACTCAGCACTGGAGTTGCCCCTGGGAGAACGCAGTGGGGGAGGGACAGCCCCTTCAGATCAGTTCCGCATCAAACGGGCAGTGGGAAGCCACCAGTGAGATGACAGGGGACAGATGGGAGCTCACCGCAGACTTGCCAGGCCAGAAGAGTGAGGACGCAGGGGAAGAGTCAACATGGCAGGCAGGTCGCAGCCTTGGGTTCCTCACCTGCCCTCAAGAGCTTTGAGTAACCCACTCCTGCTGGGCTGAATGTTTGTCACCCACCTGCGTGCAGTGGCCAGCTGGGGGCGGCATGGTGTCAGGGGTATTTGGAGTCAGACCGTGTCCTCCCCTGCCAGTTATTAGCTAGGGAACCTGGACAAACCCCAGGAGTTTGTCCTGTGATTGCCTGTTTCTGAAATTGGCATAAAAACAGCACTGGTGTCAGGTTATTATAAGAATGAAGTCATGTCTTACCTGCAAAGCCCTGGGAATAAAACCCAACAACTAAAGGTGCTATAGCTGTTACTACCAGGGAAGAAAAGGAGGAAACTAGTGATGTAGAAATAAGGCTCCCCCCTCTCCTGCCCCGTGGGCCTCACACTTTGCATACAGCTGGCGCACAGCCCCTCAGAAGTCACTGAGCCAAAAGACACACAATGGGGCAAGAAAGGAGCGGCTGTCGCCAAATCCGGGAATAGACTGAACTGCCCACAGATGCCTGGGATCTCTATTGTCGGGGCACTCTCCTCACCGCCCCCCTTTAATGTTTTATTTTAATTATCATGACTAAACTGGGCACCCGGGGCTTTGTCCTCATCTCAGCTAGTCCAACCTGCAGGCCCGTGGGGAACAACATGGTAAAAAGAACCGATGGTCCAAGTTAGAAACCACAGGGCTTTGCACAGAGTGACAATGCAGGGAGTGTTTTTTCCCTTTTTTAAAAAAAATCATTTTCAAATCAAAACCAGCTTCCAGTCTGCTGCTTAAGCGAAGAAAGGGGCGTGTGTGACAGCTTAAACAGCTCTGTCCTCGCGTATCAGGTGGCCCGGCCAGGGCCCCAGCACCTCATTCACCAGCAGGATCGGATTAGCTTTCTGTCCTCCTGCGAGGTCACCCGAAGCCCAGCTGCAAATGCAAATTTGCAGTGAGAAAGGGTGCGGTTTCCAATCGCCCCCAGTCAGCGGGAGAGCCAGTTACCTAGGTGACGGGCTGAGCTGCCTTCCCTGGTAATTCACATGGTGGAGAGGAAGGGGAAAAATTAAAATGAGCCTGAACCATGAACCCTCTTCCCCATAAAGCCTGACTGCCGGCAACCGCTGAGAACAGTGGACCGCACGTTTTAACCTTTCTCCAACTTCCTGATCCTTCTTCCAATCACAGCCATCGATTCAAGTATGATTGTTTGCTGTTTTTCAGTGCGTAGTAATAGGCAGGAAAAGGGCAGCAAAGCAATGTGTGATTTTACAAGTGAGTTACATTTGCTTCCTATTAATGCCAAATTCTCAAGTTACGATACAACAATGAAGCTTGTATGAATGTGGACTTCTCTATCTTAGAACTATGAAGAAGTTGCAGTTCTTGAACAACTCGGCAAGGTTGTGGTTTAAATGTGTCCATGTATCCATCCATGCACCTACAGGGATACATCGTAGCAGGGATACATCGTAGCTATATACATTCTCTTCCCTCCCTCCCTCCCTTCTTTCCTTCTTCCTTGCTTTTTTCTTTTCTTTTCTTTTCTTTAAGTTGAAGTCTCACTCCGTCACCCAGGCTGGAGTGCCGTGGCACACTCACAGTCGCCCCAGCATCGACCTGCTGGGCTCTGGCAATCCTTCTGCCTCAACCTTCCAAGTAGCCAGAACTACAGAGGTGCACTACCATGCCCAGTTTTGTTTTTGTTTTTGTTTTTATTGTAGAGACGAGGTCTCTCCAAGTTGCCTGGGCTGGTCTCTAACCCGCGGGCCCAGGCAATCCACTTGCCTGGGCCTCCCAAAGCACTGGGAGGGCAGACTGAGTCTTCCTCTCTCCTCTCTCTCTCTCTTTCAGCAGACACATTTATTGTCAACATTCATTCATTGACTATTTGCTCTGAGTCAGACACTCATTTACAAAGACCAAAATGTTCCCTGTCCTCAAGCACTTTACAATCACGTTGGGAGGGGAGAGCAAGAAATAATTACATCCCAAATACCAAGCAGCCTTCACCAGCCCACTGAGTAAGGAAAGTCACACTAGCATGAACAACCTGTTCACACACCCTCCTCCATCTGCAATCCCCTCCCCTCCCATGTGGCTGACCCATAAGGCAGAATGGATGAATAGACAGACAAATAAATACATGAACAAAAACGAAAAAAGGTCCAGTCGGGTATGCCTTGACATAGACATGAATATTTTCCTGAAAATTGGCTCAATTCATTTAGACCATCGGTTTTAAAATACAAAAAGGTACCTTACTATTTAAAGCAACCTGATAGTGAATCATCATTTTGTAGAGCAAACAAATTATAATCATTTTGCAATGATCATGGGTAACCAAGTTTATCTGGTGTGGATTTTCACATATGGGCTTTTCTTAGAGTACACAGGTCTCATAACATAAGAGACACATCCAGGAAGCTGTGTAGAATCCCAGACTGCCAAAACCAAGGTCAGAGAGGCCCATCTGAGTGTGCTACAGTTCTAACCAGGCTTTTGGTAGGAAAGCTTTTTCTCTTTTCTTTTCTTTTTTTTTTTAAGGCTTCTCTTTCCAGCAGTTAGTCACTTGATTGGTGTCTGCAGGCAGGTTAAGCTCTGAGAGTGAGTAGCTCACTGGTCACCAATACCAGAGCTGATAGAAACATAGCCAGTATACATGCTTTGTCAAAGCCCAACAAGTTCATTTGTCTAATATTTAAAAACTGCAGGTTGGGCTCAGTGGCTCAGCCATTAATCCCAGCACGTTGGGAGGCCAAGGCGAGTGGATTGCCTGATCCCGCAGGTTTGAGACCAGCCTGGGCAACTTGGCAAAACCTCATCTCTACAATTTAAAAAAAAAAAAAAATTAAGCTGGACTCGGTGGCTCAGCCTGTAATCCCACGCCTTGGGAGGCTGAGGTGAGTGCATTGCCTGAGCCCACAGGTTCGAGACCTGCCTGGGCAACTTGGCGAGACCTCATCT
>NW_007074469.1:372503-379681 GCF_000164805.1 Carlito syrichta
CCAGTTACTTGGAAGGCTGAGGCGGAAGGATTGTCGGAGCCCAGCAGGTCGAGGCTGCAGTGGCCAGGAGCGGCCACTACACTCCGGTCTGGGTAACAGAGTGAGACTCCAACTCTAAAAAATAAATAAATAAATAAATTAGCTGAGTGTGTTAGTGTGCACCTATAGTTCCGGTTACTTGGAAGACTGAGGCAGAAGGCTCACAGATACCCAGCAGGTTGACGCTGAGGTGGTCATGAGTGTGCCACTGCACTCCAGCCTGGGTGACAGAGTGAGACACCAACTCAAAAAAATAAAATAAGATAAAAAAAACTATAGAACTGACCTGTGATGGTAGAAGTCAGGTAATAGCTTTGGAGGGGAGGGAAACGCTATTCGAAGTGGAACACAACTAGTGCTTGAACAGAAGAGCTTGCTAAGTGCTAACACAACCCCAGGGGTGGGAAATGCCAAACAAGAGTGGAGAATAAGGAAACGTGGTCAGAAGTTCATCTGATCTGGGGCTTCATGGGCATGCAGGCTATCAGCAGCTGGAGCTAGGAGAGGGGTCTGGGTTTGTTGGCCCCGGGGGCCTGGGTGAGTTCGTGGACAGTTCTACATTTCCTTCTCTGTGGAGTGGGGCCGATTAGATCTACTCACAGGTCTGTCTTGGAGACTCAGTGGCACCACCCGTCAGGCTGAGGCGAGCTCTCAGGGAGCACAAGGCCTGCGAGGCTCGCTCAGGAGGGGGTTTCAGCTCCAATTCAACAAATCACACGTTGTCCCTCCTGTGACCCTTCAGTGTCCATCTTTGAAGACCTTCCAAATGGCCAATAATATGTCCCTGAGACCGAAGGGCCTATTTCAATTTCTCCAGGAAGAAAGGTTTCTGGTCACCCTAGGCAGGTGGAGAGGATGCTGAGGAAGGGGGTGGGTTGTGCAGGGAGAGGATGGGGGGAGACAGCTCACCCCAGAACCAGGTCCGCCTACTTGGTCGGCCTGTGGCAGGCGGGTGGCAGGCCACCGGGGGAACAAGCCCTTTTTTGTGGGATCCGGTGAGGGAAATGGGAATGCCCTCAGCCAGCAAGTCTCAGGAACTTCACAGGCGATCCTTCTGACAATCTGGGTTGGGGCAGACTTCACATGGAAATCAAAATCTGCTCAAGCCCAGGGCCTCTTCCTAGGCACAGTCAGTTCAGTGTCCCGTCTGGGCTGGCTGGTGTCATGGGCCCCAGGCAGGCGGCTGCACTGGGCCTGTCTACCTCCAGCTGCCACTTCTTTCACTGATGGCCTGTGGGGAAACCGGGTTTCAGTTTGAGTGTGGTTATCCGTGTGAGCATCATGAGTAGGGAAGTGGCATGAGACAGAGAATACATCCTTTTTAACTTCACAGTCTGTAGGGCCCCAGACGATGGTCTGATCAATGGGGATTTTATCTGGCGGTCAGACTGGTGGCTGCTGGAACTGAGTCGCCCAGGACCCACACAGCTGGCCGCTGAGGGCTCCCGCTCCACTCCCTCCCGGCATCTCCCCCCTTCCCTCCCTCCCCTCTCCCTCTGCAGGAGCTGTCTCTCCAGGCCTCTTAGCCTGAGAGCCTTTGTTACAAAGTGGTTTATAACCCATCCATGTTGTGTTCAAGCTTGTTTATAGAGAAGCATTTGAGACAAAGATTCCACAGGGCGCCATAGGAACGCTTCCCTAGACTCACATAGTTTAAGAACCGCAAGACATTGAAAATATAATTAAAATGACTTTTGCAAATGATATACAAAGTCTGTCTGTTTTTTCCCCTTTGATTTCTTAGAGACTTTCTCACTTCCCTGCCCCCTGCATCATTCCTTGTGAAGACACCCAGACCCAGGGGAAACCATCATGTCAGCTCTAAAGACATCCGTTCTTGGCTCTCCAATGAACCTATCCTGAGGACTAAGAGATGGCAGATTTCTCTGCGGAGAAAACACATGGAGCTCTCTGCTGCACCTCACCTGGGCGCAAGCTTCATCCCCACAAGCAGCTGTGTCGAGACACGTGAGAGCTGAGAGCTGACAAGATCCATCCAGGACAAGGGCACGGAATGGAGTCATTTCATGCAAGGTTAAGGGAGGTGGGCTGGCCCCACCAAGCCCAAGGCTCCAGCGAGCACACCCCAAGCTTGCTGACTTGGCAGGTTGCTGGTTGCCATGGCAACGCGACAGCCTCCAGACACAGGCAGGATGGGGGCTGGCGAGGAGGAAGGTCAGGCAGCCAAGCTATCACACAGCGGGTGTGGCGGTTCCAGAAAGAGCTTCAAGTACATGTAGCACTTACACCATCTTGTTTTCTTTTCTTTTCTTTTTTTTTTTTTTGAGTTGTAGTCTCATTCTGTCACCCAGGTTGGAGGGCAGTGGCACACTCCCGGCCATCGCAGCCTCGACCTGCTGGGTTCCTGCAATCCTTCCACGTCAGCCTTCCAAGTAGCCAGAACTACAGGTGAGGGCTACCATGCCCGGCTAATTTTTATTTTATTTTATTTTTATTGTAGGGACGAGTTCTTGCCAAGTTCCCCAGGTGGGTCTCAAACTCTCAGGCTCAGGCAATCCTCTCGCCTCTACCTCTCAAAGTGCTGGGATTACAGGCTGAGCCACTGAGCCTGGCCCCATTTTGTTTCTAATGAAGAAAAAAATCATAAATGGCGATGATGAAGAAAATTACATGATGGTAGAGAAGAGGAAAGGTAACCACGAAAGGCTGAAAGTTTGCTGGGCATTGAACACGAACGTGTGGGGCCCTGGTGGAGTTTAAAATCCTGCCTGAGGAAGGAAGGTAAAAGAAGAAAAGAACAACCTGGGTCTTGAGTGCCTGCCCAGGAGAAAGGAAATGAAAGTCTAGGAGGCTCCCTCGCCTGCAGCCTGGGGCAGTGAGTGACCAGACAGGGGCAGGGAGTGACCTTCGTGGTAACAAAGCTGGGCTTGCGTGGGAAGTGGAATGGCTGCGGCGGAGCTCTGCAGATAGGAGCTCACCAATGGCTTTCTATGCAGTGCGAATGAGTGACCGGGATTTTGCACCACCTTGAATTGAAAGTATTTCCTCCGATGCTGTCAGGCCTTTCTTGCAATGCCAACATGGGTATAAGTGCCAGTTTCAAGTAGTCATCACAAGTTACGCCGGGCACCAAATGCAAAAAAATGCGGGGCTGGTTTTGAGCAGGCATAGTTTATTGCTAGGATAGACAACAGGTATGCCTGGTTCTTGTGAAATCTGCACTCCTGACCTCCAGATCCGGTCAGGCTGAGTGACTGCCTTGCCCTAGGCCCTCGCTGTGGAAGTAAGGGTTCTCCTGGTGCAGCCTGCCAGGAGTTGCAGACACGCATCACAACCTGAGTCACAGGGACCGCCACTAAGGTCTCCAGCCTTCTGACTGTCCCATACTGGTTGTCTGAAGAGCCCTTACTCTTGAGTGATCACAGCTGGTATTCACTTTCTCTGTAAGTTCATCTGAGTGGAAAGTGAGCAGAGCCAATGTTGTTATTTCCAAAACAGTGAAAACAATGCCAAGGTTTTTGTTTAGTGCCTGGCTGGGCCCATTCTATATAGCAAATTATTATATATGAACCTTTCTTTCTATCCCAATCAATCGCGTGGACCACAATTTGAAGACTGCCCATTCTAGCACTTGCTCTCAAACACTTTCTTTGGAAGATGCTATAAAAAGTTGCTCAGGCCAGGCATGGTGACTCACGCCTGTAATCCCAACGCTGGAAGACTGAGGGAAGAGGATTGCCTAAGCCCAGGAGTTCAAGACCAGCCTGGGCAACTTGGCAAGACCTCATCTCTACAATAAATCAATAAAATTAGCCAGGCATGATAGCGTGCACCTGTACTTCCCAGCAACTCAGGAGGCTGAGGCAGAAGGATCCCCTGAGCCCAGCAGGTCGAGGCTACGGTAGGCATGACTGTACCACTGCACTCCAGTCGGGGCAACAGAGCGAGACTCCAACTCAAAAAAAAAAAAAAAAAAAAAAGCTTGCCTGGGAAACACAAATCATTACGTGTTCTTAGGACTGAGTTCAACTTCTGCCTTTGTTTCCTGGAGTTGATTCTGGCAATGGCATTGGCATCTGCTGTTCCCCTCAAAGCACTGTTCAGAGAAGCCCTGCTGCCCCAAGTAAGGCTCATCCTCCAGGATTTTTTCTTTTCCCGGCTCTATCCACTCACAGACATTGGGCTTTCCTGGCATCATGGGTTAACATGTCTCTCTTTATAAGAACACTTCGGGAAAGTAGCCAGGATATGTGAAGCCCTCCTACAAATCAGTAAGGAAAAGGGAGAGAATTCAGTAGAAAACTGGGTAAAGGTTGGGAAAAAGCATTAAAACCATAATGAAATACCACTATACACCCAGATAGGAAGTTTTAAGTTGTGAAGAAATTTTATATATATAATTCTGGTTAATAGTTATATTTAATTATTTAAATCAATAATCCAAACATGTATTTAAATAGATAATTGAAGTACTCATTTTATTATTGGAATAATTTAAATATTTAGTTACTTGAATAACTATTTTTAAAAATATATAATAAAATATGTATTATTATAAACTAACAACTTATGGTTGTGATAATATTAAATATCAGTAGCTTAAACATAGAGCTGTATACAGTGTTAATTGATTTGTCAGTTTCTATTAAAGCTGAGTATATATAGTCTATGAACCAAAATTTTCCTTCTAGGTAAACCCAACAGAAATACAAAACTGTGTTCACCAGAAGAAAGAATACTTTTTATCAGCTCAAAACTCTCCAAATGGTCATTTGCGTAAAGTGGATAAATGATGGTTTATTCACGCAATGGAACAGTTTCACGTTGCTTACAACAGGGATGTGTTCTTTGAAATGCATCATTAGGTGATTTCATTGTTGTGTAAACATCCCAGAGCATACCTACACAAATCTGGAGCAGGTAGCCTACATTACACATGTGCTCCATGGTATGGCCTACATACCCCTCCTGGGCGACACACCTGCACAGCATATGACTGTCTTGAATACTGTAGGCAATTAGAACACAAACGGCAAGTATTTAAACATAGAAAAAGTACCGTAAAAAGATGGTAGGATAGTCTTATGGGACTACCATTGTATATGTAGTCTGTTGTTCACTGAAACGCCATTTCACAGTGCATGACTGTACTTATATACGAGGTTAGACATACTTTGACTTCCTGCAAAGCATGGTTAAATCTCACAAACATCACGTCGAGTGAGAGAAGCTGGCATGGAAGAGCACCTTATGTATAATTCATTTATGTAAGGCTCAAAACCCAGCCATCGAATCCATAGGAAGGGGTGCCAGAGGGAGTTTCTGGGATTTTGGTACAACCCTTCTTGTCCTGGGCTTGAACACAGTCACTTTGAGAGACATTTATCAGCTGTACAACTCATAATTTAATGTTCTCTTCCTTACGTGTATTATACTGCAATTAAAGTCACCAAAACAAAACAGAACCATACCAAAAATGCTCCCAGGAGAGCCTGTCCCTGAGAAGCCTGGGCCCTCCAGTCCAGAGGTCCCCCCGTGCCCCTGGGAGCCATAGCTGGCCTCCCTGATGACACCCACCTCAGACACCCAGAGAGGATGCCTTTTTTCATCACCTCCAGTTTCCTGCCCATTGCTCCTGTCTACCTCACAAAGTTCCCTGCAAGCACAGGCTGCCTTACCCCCGTTGCCCAGGAGAGAAACTGCTGCAAAGTGAGTAGACTTTTCTCACATCCTAAACCCCATCATTACTCACCTGTAACCAGATAGCAGGAGCAGCCAGGCTGAACTCTAGCTGATGTCAACCCTCATAACAGTCATCAGAGCCTCCACTTGATTCTTTCCCTCTTCTCCTTCTCAGAGAGGTTTTGATACTCCCAACCTCCTGGTTGTCCACACTGCACCTGAAGATGCCACGCGTCTTCTTCAAACACATTCCCTGGGCTTTCAGGGACCCACCACTTTGTGGAAATTGGCCCTCAGCGACACCCGTTCTGCATCTGTGGATTCCTTGTCCACGACCCTCCTTACTGGGCCACTGACAGGCCCCCACTCCTGTCCCCAGCAGGTCCTGTGATTTATGCTTCAGACAGGAGTTACAATCTTTGAATTTGGTCTATGACTACAGTTTAAAAAGCAAGTGCCAAGTCGATTTAGCAAAAAAAAAAAATACGATTTTGTCTTCCCTAACCGGCATCTAGAAAAAAAAGCAAACGATAAATTTTACCAAAAGGATGATCTTGAAGCCCATTATTGTATGCTGTTTACTTGTAACACTTCTGTATGCTTAAAAATCTTCAGCCTTCTTTTCTATTCAGGAAAATTCCCCTGAGTTCCAACTGAATTCATTAGGTCGTGTTCAAATTGCATGTAAAATGTAGGGCATAATTTAAAAAATTTACATCCCTCTTCTAAATTATGCCACATATTCAAATAAGACCTTTTAATTATGTATGCCTTTTACATATCGTGGAAACATGAAAGTAATAACGATTCTAATTTAGAAATAATTGTACAATTCATAAGTGATCATTTTAACCAGCAGGATTTTTATCATTGGTACTCTGGCTCCTCCTAGTGGAAATCTTGCATTATTGCAGCAACTCTTGAGATGCTGTTCCGTTGTATTTCGAGTCCATAAGGTTTCCTCAGAGATTTGAGGTGGCTTAATGAATATACATACGATAGTAAAGTAAAAAAAAAAAAAAAGAACAAGCTGAAATTCAGGTTTACAGTGTATTCGACGACATCCTTTCACGAAAGGCAGTAATGAGAGGTTTCCCAAGGCTGTTTCATATTAGATGAAGACAGAACTGCAAAACGCAGGGAAGATGACCCTGAGAGTTAAGACCGTGGTGGTTTTGTTTTGTTTTTTGTTTTAAATGCAGCTCTCTACTGAGTGATGTGTCACAGAAACAGAGAACTGAGTATCTCATGTTCTCACTTATAAGCGGACCTTGGACAGTTATTGTGATATGAGAAAAGGACAGGCAGTAGCAAAAGTGCAGGGTGGGGGGAAGGGGTGCGGGAATCTGCTGGGGGGGGGACACACCTCATCAACAAGGATACCTGCATCATGAACAACTGTTTACCTAACTCTGAACTGTACCCCACATCTTTTTTTTTTTTTGAGTTGGCGTCTCCCTCTGTCGCCCAGACTGGAGCGCAGCGGCCGCTCCCGG
>NW_007074469.1:379701-396290 GCF_000164805.1 Carlito syrichta
GGCCCCCGCAGCCTCGACCTGCTGGGCTCCGGCGATCCTTCCGCCTCAGCCTTCCCAGTCGCCGGAATTACAGGCACGCGCCACCACACCCGGCGGATTTTTGGATTGATTGTAGAGATGAGGTCTCGCTGCCCAGGCGGGTCTCGAACCCGCGGGCTCAGGCCATCCACTCACCTCGGCCGCCCAAAGCGCTGGGATTACAGGCTGAGCCACCCAGCCCGGCCTATCCCACATCTTCAAAATAAAAAAATTAAAAGAGGAAAAAAAAAAAATCCAAGTCTCATATGCGCTGTCTTGACTCGGAAAGTGACGCCAAAGAAAGGACGGAGAATGTGACTTCTGAACCACCCTCCTCAGGGTGTTCCATCAAGTTGAGCGCCAGCTACGTGAAGTGTACATGCGTTCCGTGCCAGCAGCTTGGAGTGTGGGCAATTTGTGTAGCTGATTGAGAGCAATCCGTGTGTTTTAAAAGCATCCGACAGGTGGTAGGGCTGCCTTCATTTCTGGCGGAAAATAAGAAAAAAACCTAATGGAAATGGTAGACTGAACAGATGACCACCAGGTCTTGGTATTCAATTTACTTACCATCGCTTGATACTTCTATTGGCTGTGTGTAAAACAGGCGGTGGTGAGTTATTTTGGGGTCAGCCATGGGAGAAAGCAGAAGAGAAGCGACAGAGGAATCGATATTGAAAAGAACAGGGAAGCCGGGCTCGGTGGCTCAGCCCGTCATCCCGCGCCTTTGGGAGGCTGAGGTGAGTGGCTGGCCTGAGCCCGCGGGTTCCAGACCCGCCTGGGCAGCGAGACCTCATCTCTACAATAAATCCAACAAAAAAAAAAATCAGCCGGGTGTGGTGGCGCGTGCCTGTAGTTCCAGCTACTGGGAAGGCTGAGGCGGAAGGATGGCCGGAGCCCAGCAGGTCGAGGCTGCGGGGGCCGGGAGCGGCCACTGCACTCCAGTCTGGGCAGCAGAGTGAGACTCCAACTCAAAAAAATAATAATAATAAAAAATAAAAAAAAATAAAAGAACAGGGACTGAGTTGACCACCTTCATTTTGCTCTCT
Source organism: Carlito syrichta (assembly GCF_000164805.1). Taxonomy (NCBI): domain Eukaryota; kingdom Metazoa; phylum Chordata; class Mammalia; order Primates; family Tarsiidae; genus Carlito; species Carlito syrichta. Next base: position 380,766 of record NW_007074469.1, read on the forward strand.
CATTTATCTTCACAACAATTCTAGCAATCTACCTCACAAAGCCAAGAGGGGGTAAGACTTTGCTGAAAGAAAAATTCCCTTTATATTTTCCTCTAGAGGATTTTTAGTTTTAGCCATTTAGGTCTGTGATTATTTTGACTTAGTTTTTTTTTTTTGGTATAGGATGAGAGGTATAGATTGAGGTTCAGTTTTTGCACATGAATATCTCATTGTTCCAGAACTACTCAGTGAAAAAATTATCCTTTCTCCATTGAATGGCCTCTTTACGTATTTGTTGAATAGCAACTCACCATATATGTGTGAGTCTATTTCTTTATTCTGTTCCACTCATGTGTGTGGCGGTCTTTTCTTTTCTTTTCTTTTTTTAATGTTGCCCAGGTTGGTCTTGAATTCCTCACTCAAACAATCCACCTGCCACAGCCACCCAAGTAGCTGGGACTACAGGTGTGCACCACCATGTCTGGCTTCTCCACTATGCCTTGATTATTGTAAATGTATAGTTAAGTATTGAAATCAGATTGTGTGGATCCTTCAATTTTGCTGTTTTTCTTTAAAATCACTCTGGCTGTTCTAGTTCATTTCTTTTAAATACAAAGTTTAGAATTAGCTTGTTGATTTCTACAAAAAGTCCTGTAGGGATTTTTATTGAATTGCCGAATCTATAGATAAGTCTGGGGACAACTTAACACCATCCAACATCCATCACCACCACCCACCTCCAGAACTTCATCTTCCCCAACTGCAACTCTTTATTCACTAAGCAATAACTCCCCACTCCCCTTCGCCTCAGGACCTGGCAAAAACCTCCTACTTTCTATCTCTATAAATTTACCACCGTATAGGTACTTCATGTAAGTGGGATCATCTATTATTTGTCACTTTCTGACTGGCTTATTTCACTTAGCGCAATGTACTCAAGGTTCAGCCATGTGGTAGCGTATGTCAGAATCTTCTTCCTTGTTAAGGCTGAATTGTTCATATTCCATTGTATATATGCACATTTTGTTTATCCGTTTATCCATCAATGAACATTTGAGTTGCTTCTACCTTCTGGTTATTTTTTTATTTTTTTATTTTTTGAGTTGGAGTCACTCTGTCACCCAGACTGGAGTGCAGTGCTGCTCCCGGCCACCGCAGCCTCGACCTGCTGGGCTCCGGCGATCCTTCCGCCTCAGCCTTCCGAGTAGCCGGAATTACAGGCATGTGCTACCACGCCCGGCTGGTTTTTTGATTTATTGTAGAGATGAGGTCTTGCTGCCCAGGCGGGTCTCGAACCCGCGGGCTCAGGCAATCCACTCACCTCAGTCTCCCAAAGCGCGGGATTACAGGCTGAGCCATCGAGCCCGATGAGCTTATTTTCATGTGCTTGTTGGCCATTTGTGTATCTTCTTTGGAGAAATGTCTATTCAAGTCCTTTGCACAATTATTCATTGAGGTTTTTGCTGTTGTTGAGGTGCATGAATACAGTTTTTGATTTATTGGCTTTTCTCAATTATTGTTATGTTCTTAATTGCATGGATATCTGCTTCATCTTTATTATTTCCTTCCTTCTGCTTGCATTGGGTTTAATTTGCTCTTTTCTTAAAGTGAAAATTTAGATCAGTTATCGAAGACCTTGTTCCTTTTCTTTTCTTTTGAGTTAGAGTCTCACTCTGTCACCCAGACTGGAGTGCAGTGGCATGCTCACGGCCACCGCAGCCCCGACCGGCTGGGTTCAGGTGATCCTTCCCACCTCAGCCTTCCAAGTAGCTGGAACTACAGGTGTGTGCCACCACGCCCAGCTAAATTTTTGGTTTATTGTAAAGATGAGGGCTTGCCAAGTTGCCCGGGTTGGTCTTGAACCTGTGGGCTCAGGCAATCCTGTCACCTCGAACTCCCAAAGTGCTGGAGTTATAGGTATGAGCCATTGCACCTGGCTCCTTTTCTAATAATATAAACACTTACTGCTATGAATTTTGCTCTGTGCACTACTTGAGTGACATCTCACAAATTTTGATATGCTGTACTTGCACTTTCATTGCATTCAAAATATATGTAAATTTATCTTTTGACTGCTTTCCACACATGGGTTATTTCAAAGTGTATAGATCATCTTCTCCACATTTGGAGATTTTCCTAATATTTATCATTCCAGTGTAATTAACATACCTTATATACTTTCATTTATTTTTCATTTGTTGAAGGTTTGTTTATGGCCCAGAATGTGATCTATTTTGGTGAATGTTTCACGTGGGTTTTTTTAAAATTTTAATTTTTTTGAGTTGGCATCTTACTCTGTCACCCAGGATGGAGTACAGTGGCACAGTCACTGCCTTGAGTAACATCTCACAAATTTGCTCCTCCTGGGCTCAGGTGATGCTCCTGTCTGTCTTCCAAGTAGCTGAGATTACAGGCACGCACCACCACATCCAGCTAATTTTTAATTTTCTGTAGAGACGAGGACTTACTGTGTTGTCCAGGCTGGTCTCAGACTCCTGGGCTCAAGCAACAGCATCCCTGCCCCCTCAGCCTCAGTCTCCTTAAGTGCTGGATTATAGGCACCGTGCCCGGCCTTAGCACAAGGTTTTTTGACAACGACTGTTAGTCATGCAACCACCACGTTTGGTTAGTGGTAAGTAAAGGTGCTTCTTTCATCAACTTCCTGAACATCAGCCAGGCTCCTAGCTGAGGCTGGGCAGCACCAGCTTGTCCCCTGTGAGCTGACCAGTCTCCTCCTCTTTCCTCGTGTCCCATGAAGTCCCACCCACAGCACTACGGTGCTCAGGTGGCCTTTTGGGGCAGATGGCGGTGCCCTTTGGGATGACCACTTCAGAAGCTGCAGTGCTCAGTGAGAGACCTACTGGTGTCCAGACTTGCCCCAGAGATTTAAGATCCAGCCGTTTCTCCCCTTCCTGTGAACACTGCTTCAACTCAAGATTCTCATAATTTCTTGCCCAGATCGGTAACCACCTTAAACCATAATGTGACACATGATAGATAATATGGCTCCTCTCATCGGAGAGCTCCCCACTGTAGGATAACATAAAACTCCAAAGATGGTAAAGACTTCTCAGAAGCTGACCATCTCCACTATCACAGCCGTGTGTGTGCATGTGTGTGCGTGTGTGTGTGTATGTGTGTGTGTGTTGAGGTCTCACTCTGTTGCCAGGGCTGGAGTGCAGAAGCAGCTCACCTCAGCCTCAACGTTCTGGGTTCAGACAATACTTTCGCCTCAGCCTACAGAGCAGCTTGGACTATAGGTATGTGCCACTATATCCAGCTAATTTCTATTTTTTATTTTATTCTATTTTTGAGTTTGAGTCTCTCTCTGCCGCCCAGGCTGGAGTGTACTGGCACACTCACGGCCACCCTGGTGACGACCTGCTGAGCTCCAGTGATCCTTCTGTCTCAGCTTTTCAAGTAGCTGGAACTACAGTATTTTATTTTATTTTTTTGTGACGAGGTCTTGCTATGTTGCTCAGGCTGGTCTCGAACTCCTGGGCTTAAGCAAACCTCCCACTTTGGCCTTCCAAAATGCTGGGATTACAGGCATGAGCCACCGAATCTGGCGTCATGTGTATTTTAAAAAGATGAATGTATTCTGCCTTTGCATAGGGTCCAGTTATGTCAAGTTTAATTAGGTCACCCAGGTTAATTAAGTCTTCCATAGCTTCACTGATTTTCTTTTTTTTTTTTTGAGTCGGAGTGAGACTCTATCACCCAGGTTGGAGAGCAGTGGCATGCTCACAGCCACCCCAGTGTTGACCTACTGGGCTTTGGCGATCCTTCTGCCTCAACTTTTCAAGTAGCTGGAACTACAGGCACGCACTACCACACCTGGCTAATGTTTTGATTTATTATAGAGATGAGGTCTTACCAAGTTGCCCGGGCTGGTCTCGAACCCCTGGGCTCAGGCAATCCTCCTACCTTGGCATCCCAAAGTGTTGGGATTACAGGCTTGAGCCACCATGCCCGGCTACTTCACTGATTTTCAATGTGTGTGTTCTGTTGTAGACTTGAGAAAGGAATACTGAAATCTCCAACTATAATTCCAGACCTATTTTTTTCCTTCAGTCTTGTCAATTTTTGCTTTATGTATTTTGAAGCTCTGTTGTTAGGTGCAGGCACTTTTAAGATTAGTGTCTTGTTAGTGAATTGACTCCTTTATTGTTCCATAGTGCTTCTCTCCTTTTCCTGGAAATAGTTCTTGCCCTGAAGTCTACTTTGTCTAATAGTGATATATCCACTCCAGCTTTCTTTTTTTCTTTGACTTTTAAAAATTATTATTAGTTTTAAATTTTTATTATAAGGATGTGGGATACAATTCAGGGTTAGGTGTACAAACATTGATCATGCAGGTACCCCTCCAGCTTTCTTCTGATTAGCGTTTCATGATATGTCTTTTTCATTCTTTTACTTTTAACTTATCTTTGTTCTTATATATAAAGTGAGTTTGTTGTAGATAGCACATAGTTGTGTTTTAAAAATATAAAGCTATGCCAATCTGTCTTTTAATTTGTAAGTGTAGCTGTTTATAGTTAATATAATTTTTTTGTTTTTTGTTTTTTGTTTTGAGTTGGAGTCTCACTCTGTCGCCCAGACTGGAGTGCAGTGGCCGCTCCCGGCCACCACAGCCTCGACCTGCTGGGCTCCGGCGATCCTTCCGCCTCAGCCTTCCAAGTAGCCGGAATTACAGGCACGCGCTACCACGCCCGGCTAATTTTTTGATTTATTGTAGAGATGAGGTCTTGCCTGCCCAGACGGGTCTCAAATCTGCGGGCTCAGGCAATCCACTCACCTCAGCCTCCCAAAGGTGCGGGATTACAGGCTGAGCCACCGAGCCCCGCTAATAAAATTATTAATATAGTTGGATTGAATTCACCATCTCATTAGTTTTTAGGTTTGCTTTTAAAAGACATTAAAAGGCCGGGTGCAGTGGCTTGAGCCTGTAATCCCAGCACTTCGGGAGGCCGAGGTGACAGGAATGCCTGAACCCATGGGTTCGAGACCAGCCTGGGCAACTTGGCGAGATCTCATCTCTACAATAATAATGAAAAAAACTCTACAATAAATAAAAAAGGATTGCCTGAGTCCAGCAGGTCAACGCCGGGGTGGCCATGGGTGTGCCACTGCACTCCAGCCTGGGTGATGGAATGAAACTCTAACTCAAAAAAGAAAAAAAGACATTAAAAGACAGTGCTTGTGCTATAATCACACTTGTGATTTCTAGCAAATTAAAATGACAATAAAAACACAAGCTTTTTGGGTTGGCAGGAAGTCAATAGCCCACTTAGTGGTTATCACTAATAAATAAGAAACATGTTACTAAATACTTGAAAAAGGGTTAGTAAATCTTTTCAGACTGTGAGAGAAGATAGTGTGGAATCGAAAGACTGGAGTTCTGACCCAGCTCTACCACTTGCTAGCTGTGCAGATTTGGGCATGTTACCTAATCTCTCTGAGACTCAGTTAAACAGACAAAATGATAACTTCACAAGCAATTAGAGGAGCTGTTTCTGAATCTCGGATAGAGTTGTGGGAAAATGACTTCATTTGGGTAAAGTTCTGAATGTTTGGATGATAAAAGGGGACTTAATAAATAGTCACAGTAAACTTGGGAGTATTTTTGTAGACAGAGAATCATTGGAATAGATATACAATCAGTGACTGTTACAAGAATGCCAGTGAAGAACTAGGGACTTCAGCTAATGCAGAATTGCTTTCTCTACCTTTCTGAAAGATTTAATTCAGTGGGGTTTGAAGACCAACGGGAAAGGATAGAAAAGAAATCTAGGGCACTTTCACGTTTCAGACGTGGGAAGCTAGGTAGATAGTGGTTTCTTTCACTGAGATATGAAATACAGGACAGGTTGGAGGGGGCTGGTTTACAGACAGAAGGTAGCATCCGATTTAAATGAAAGTTAGTCGACATGGTGGTGTCTGTGACAGACCAAAGTAGAAATGCCAGTAGGTAGCTCGATCTATGTATTTGGAGCTCAGGAGTGGTCTGCACTGGAGACTTGAAAGTCACTGGTTTACAGCCAGAGGTTGGGCCACAGGTGTGGCTGAGTGTGCACACCGACACTTGGCCTGAGGATGGAACCCTGGAATGTTGGAGAGGATGCTTTTAGCTGTTAGTAAGGAATATCCCAACTGAAAGTTGTGTAGACTGTTATCTCAGTTAGCTAGAAAACCGAAGGCTTAGGACTGGTTAACTTAGTGGCTCTAAAACTGAAGGACCTAGGTAGCTTCCTGCCATCTCTCCTCTGCCCTTCCTCAATATTCTGTCTTTTCAGGCAAAATTCCTCTTCAGTTTCCAAGATGGCACTACAGTTCCAAGCACCCCATGAAGATGACCAATTCCAGAGGCAACCAAGTATCCATGCATGCATCCTTTTTTTTTTTTTTTGAGTTGGAGTCTCATTCTGTCACCCAGGCTGGAGTGCAGTGGCGTGCTCACGGCCACCACAGTCTCGACCTGTTGGGCTCAGGTGATCCTTCCGCCTCAGCCTTCCTAGTAGCTGAACCACAGGCGCACGCCACCACACCCAGTTAATTTATTTATTTATTGTAGAGTCAAGGTCTTGCCAAGTTGCCTGGCCTGATCTCAAACCCCTGGGCTCAGGCAATCCTCTTGCCTCTGCCTCCCACAGGTACGCCATCTCTCTTTCTAAAATTTTTTTGAGTTGGAGCCTCACTTCATCGCCCAGGCTGGAGTGTAGTGGTACATTCAGGGCCACCACAGCATCAACTTGCTGGGCTCAGGCGATCCTTCCACCTCAGCCTTCCAAGTAGCCAGAACTACAGGCGAGTGCTATCATGCCCACCATGTTGCTCGGGCTGGTCTCGAACCCACGGGCTCAGGCAATCCTCTCACCTTGGTTCCCCAAAAGTTCTGTGATTACAAGCTTGGGCCACCGTGCCTGGCCTGTATGCATCTCTTAAAACACTTTCTCAGAATCTCCCTAACAGAACCAAACCATGTTCGTTAGCAAAATCCCCCCAGCAACCGCTGGCAAAAGGAATACATAATACTGGTGGGCACTTATCAGTTAAGATTCACTCTCACTGCTGCAGAAAGGAGCAGCCTCAGCCGGGATCGGTGGCTCAGCCTGAGCCCGCAGGTTCAAGACCAGCCCGGGCAACTTGGCGAGACTTCGTCTCTACAATAAATCAAAAATTAGCTGGGCATGGTAGCTCGTGCCTATAGTTCCGGCCTCTTGGAATGTTGAGGCAGAAGGATCATGGGAGCCCAGCAGGTCGATGCTGGAGTGGCCATGAGTGTGCTACTGCACTCCAGCCTGGATGACAGTGTGAGGTTCAATTGAGGTTCAATTTTTGCACATGAATATCTAATTGTTCCAGCATGACAGAGTGGGACTCCAACTCAAAAAAAAAAAAAAAAAAAAAAGGAGCAGTCTCCCCAGAAGCACTTGGCCACCTGATACCCGAACAATATTTAAAGAAGCGAGGAAATGACGATTTATTAGATCGAAGCCAGCAGCCTCCCACTCCTTGGGAGCGTGACGCCTAGAGACAAGCAGAGGAAGAGCAGCTCTAAGCAGCTACTCTAAGTAGTTTGATGACACTGACATTAGGGGCCACAGAAGTCAAGGAGAAAACGTGGAGAATGATTAAAAGCCAAACCAGTGAAACTGGAACAATGTCTGTAGTTAAGTCCCGTACCAGTGTCAATTTCCTCATTTTGATTACTGTACTGCAGTGTGGTATATCGCTTGGGGTCTTCTCAAGGCCTTGCCGAGGATGACACGCCACCCACCACACAAAACAGCCGGGCATCCTATGAGCATACCTGCCCTAAGTGTACACTGAACAGAAATTTCCTTCCTCCACCCCAGGGGTCACGGTCCTTCCACTCTCCCCCTCTCTCCTTTATTTCAAGTTCTCCCCTTCTGCTAGCCCTTTTCCCTCGACTGTATTAGCTCAGAGTTCTCCGTGTTGGAAAAGCTCTCCTTTGTTCCCAGCTGGGCTTCCACCTCTCTCCTGGGTGACCAATCTTCTGGAAGGAACCATTCATCTCTGTTTTCACACCTCAAATCCACTTCTCGGTTCACTGCAGTCTAACTCCCAACCAAACTCTCTATGAGCACCAGAGAACCTTCTGGGCCTTGGGACCTCTGAAATATCATTCAGCTCCTAACTTGTCCCCACGATAAGGCCATTCATGAGCTACAGTATAGCACAGTGGACAGGAATGTAGTCTCTAAAGCCAGATTATTATTATTATTTTGAGTTGAAGTCTCACTCTGTTACTCAGGCTGGAGTGCAGTGGCATACTCAGGGCCACCCCAGCGTTGACCTGCTGGGCTCCAGCAATCCTTCTGCCTCAGCCTTCCAAGTAGCCGGAACTACAGGCGCACGCTACCACACTCGGCTAATTATTTTTATTATTGTAGAGACAAGGTCTTGCCAAGCTGCCCGGGTTGGTCTCGAACCCGCGGGCTCAGGCAATCCACTCACCTTGGCCTCCCAATTGCTGGGATTACAGGTTGACCCACCGAGTCCGGCCACCAGATTGTTTGACTCTCAACCAATTACCGTTTTGTAATCTTTTGACAGATTAATTTATTTCATACTTCAATTTCCTCACCAGAGAAATGGGGATAATATTAAATGTCAGCTAACTCCTAGAGTAGTTGTGAGGCTTAAATAAAAGAATATCTGTAAATTTCCTGTAACCACCTGGCACACAGCAAATACTCAGTAACTAGCAATTGCTAGTAATGTTGTAACTTTAAAAACAGCTTAACATGCTTGATTAATAGGAAACGGCAAACATGGTGCAGAGACACCACGTTCCCTTTCTCCAGTGTCTCTTAACGGTAACATTTTATGTGACCATAGCACAATGACCAAAAACAGGAACTTGACATTTGCACAAAATTCTTAACTACAGACTTTATTCTGATTTCACCATTTTTAAGTTAAAGGGCATTTTGGCAAGTTGGGGCTGAGATCCTTAAGGGGGCTCCTGAGATAGGTATAGAATTAACAGTCTGACCCTAAAGGTGCCTTTAGGCTGGGGGGTCCTGAGACAGACCGGGAGGCCAGAGTCTCTTCCCAGAAGAGCTTCAGAATCAGAGAGGGCTGGGCAACAGCAGTGACCAAGTTCTCACTGCGAGGGGAGCTCTCGCCTGCTGAGTGACAACACGGAGAATGCTCCCTCTCCTTGGGCATGCGCACTGATCTTTTGCCAAGAGCAGATGGGTTTGGGCTGGTTTACTCTCCTGTCTAGACGGGATTAGGATTTAAGCCTATGGAACAGAGCTGACAGGTCCACACTCAGCTTGCCCTTGCCAAAAACATGAAGGCAGAATGCAGAACCCTTCCAGCAACACCTATAAACGTACTGGAATGAGACACGCTTTAGGTTGTGTGTGCAGACAGTGCAACTACACTTCTAGTAATTACCTTATCTCTATCATGAGAACAGGCTTAATCGAACATTTGCAAGAGGCAGCCAAAGGTTTAGAAAGCTAAAACCAACTGGAATAGTGAACCAATTGGAATGGTTTATTACGTATTCTTCTTTTGCCAAAGATGGTTTCTGGTTCCAAATTCACAGACAGGTTTTCAACACGCTGCCCTCATGTCTGCTTTGCCACCAGTCAGCATTCTACTCATTCTTGAAGGCCAACGAAGGACACATTAAAGTACATTCATGCCATTGTGCTATCATCACCACATCCATCTCCAGAACTTAAGTATTTTCCGCAATGCAAAACTCTGTGCCTATTAAACACTATCCCCACCCCATCTTGTCCCCAGATCCCGGTAACTACCATTCTACTTTGCCTCCACGAACTCGACCATGTTGTACACCTCATATAAGTGGAATTACGCAGTATCTGCCCTTTTCTGTGTCTTACTTACTTGCCATAATGTCCTCCAAGTTCATCCACACTGTAGCATGTGATTGGAGCCCTCCCACTTTGGTGTCTCACTATGTTGCCTAGGCTGGTCTCAAACTCCTGTCCTCATGTTTATCCATTATTCTGTTGATGGACATCTTGGGTTGTTTTTACCTTTTGGCTAATGTGAATAATGCTGCTATGAACATCAGTGTATCAGCATCTGTCTGCGTCTCTGCTTTTTATCTTTTGAGTATATTCCTAGAAGTCAAACTGCTGAATCATGTGGTAGTGCTATTTAATCCTCTGAGGAGCCACCAAACTGTTTTCCATGGCAGAGAACACAGTATTTTTCCTATCTTTAACACTTAAAAGATTAAGCTGTAGAGTTCATGAAGAATACTGGCATAAGTGCAATCTATAACAGCATAAATTACTTTGGCAACTCAACTGTCATTCATAAATACAAAATTTTATTTGCACTTCATTAGTGTAGAAAGACCACAATGCTTTTCATACCACAACACTCAAGACACGCCAAGTTATTCAAATACATAATTACTTATTTACCTTGACTAAACAAAACAGTGCAGTTTAATAAAAGATATACCAAAGATAGAGTTCACAAATTCATTATCAGACCAAAAAAAAAAAAAAAAAAAAAATGAACACAGTCTAGGCTTAATTGGAATAAGCTTCACCATAAAGGAGAGAAGTTTCATCATTACAAAGGTACAGAATGTTTATAGGCAAATACATGTATGTTCTTTGATATAGTAAAATGTATCTCTTTAAAATTCCTTTAAACAGGATTTGTTTAGGACAGCAGCGTTGTTTTAAAATCTTTTTCTATAGTTTCAAAAACATTTCTTTCTTTATTGAATCTTTGTAGTTCTTCAAATCATAAGGGTATATCCCTTAGAAAACCATGAGAGAGATTCTGCGGCCTTAGGACCAAGTCAAATCCAACCCTCTAAACTAGTAATATCCTACTATTACATAATATTAATAAATAACCTTCAATGATGGCCATGAATGGAGCTTTGCTTTGTAGCAGAAACACTCCAATACTTTAAAGATGCTACTGATGGGGAAATGTCTTGTAAATAAAGAAAAAGCACTTAAGATAGCTTTTTTTTCCTCAAAGTCTTTAACAAATTTTCTTTATAACAGTAAGCAAAGCACCACGTTCTCTCTTTTTACCAGAGTATTTTCTGTCCTCGAAATATAATTAACAAGGACAATTGTTTATTTCAAGAAACATGATACTTTTCATTTCTCCCATTCTTCTTATTAGAAGTACGATGTTTCCCAGTGTACACTAGACACTGGGTAATGAGTGAAACAGAATAATTTGGAGGGATATAGGCAACTTATAACCAAAACTTACCCAAGATTGCATATCTGCATATTTACAAGTTAGTGTATAGCTCTGACTTGGATTACAAAGTGCGAAAGGAAATTGTCAAAATGATTGTAGTGCAGAATAGAACGTTTTTCCCCTTTCCAGGAACTGTTTCCGCTTTGTCTCCAAAGCAGCCTATCAACAGCATCGGACGTGTGGTCTTGGTGGAGGCAGTTCTGGCGGTATCTCGGGCTCTGGTTGTAATGAGAGGATACTATTGGACAACTCGTTCCTTAAAATATCCAGAGGCATCTAAAGGATAAAGAGAAAGGAGAAATTCATTTTGACCTTACAAGGTTTATGTATACTTGGCCTGGAACAACATGGGTTTGAACTGTGTGGGTCCACTTACAGGTGGATTTTTTTCAGTAAGAGTGGCACCGAGTGTGCCTCCCACCTTCACCTCTTCTGCCTCTGCCACCCCGAGACAGCAAACCAATCCCTCGTCCTCAGCCTACTCAACATGAACACGAGGATGAGGACCTTTATGATGATCTACTTCCACTTAAGGAATAAGCGTGTTATCTTTATGATTTTTTTTTTTTTTTTGAGTTGGAATCTCACTCTGTCGCCCAGACTGGAGTGCAGTGGCCGCTCCCGGCCACCGCAGCCTCGACCTGCTGGGCTCCGGCGATCCTTCCGCCTCAGCCTTCCGAGTAGCCGGAATTACAGGCGCGTGCTACCACGCCCGGCTAATTTTTTGATTTATTGTAGAGATGAGGTCTCACCTGCCCAGGCGGGTCTTGAACCCGCGGGTTCAGGCAATCTACTCATCTCAGCCTCCCAAAGGTGTGGGATTACAGGCTGAGCCACTGAGCCCGGCTTATTATTTTCTTAATAACATTTTCTTTTCTCTAGCTTACTCTATTATAAGAATACAGTATATAAGACATACAAAATATGTGTTAATGGACTGTTTACATTATTAGTAAGTCAACAGTAGTCAATGGTAGCTATTCATGGTTCTTTTGAGTTGAGGTTTCGCTGTCACCCAGGCAGGCATGCAGTGGCACAATCACGGCTTACCACAGCCTCTACCCTCCTGAGCTCAGGCGATCCTTCTACCTCGGTCTTCCAAGTAGCTGGGACTACAGGTATGTACCACCAGGCACATCTAATTTTTTTTATTTTTTATTTTTTTGTAGAAATGAGGTCTTGTTATGCTGCCCAAGCTAGTCTTGAATTCCTGGCAGTAATATAGCTTTCAGGAATTCAAGTTCTACTCGAATTTTCAATTACTTGGGTGGGGGAGCAACGCCCATAATCCCCCTGTTGTTTAAGGGTCAACTATAAATGCTTTGCAAATTGTACAATAATATAAAAAGCAAAGTACTGTTATATAAAGTTCTCTGATCATCAAAGATTAATTAGACATTAAAATATTAAGCCAAAAAAATAAAAACCACGTTCAGGGTATTTCATATCAAAATGTGAACACTGCTCAGCCTGTTTAAGACTCACCTTGTAAAAATTTATTCTCATGAAGTACAGAATAGTGAAAATTTAATATATTAATTCATTTTTTAAATGGTCAGCATTCTAAATAGTTAGATACTAGTCAAAGAAATAACTTCTCTCGACAGCTTTATATGATACAACCATTTTAAAACAACCATTTTATCAGAAACTTCAGAATTGTCTGAACTGAGCAAATTTCACTTAATAATAATATAAGTAAACATTAGTTTTCATGAGAAATCATTCAACATAAGCCTGAAGATGTCCAAAGGAACTACTACTGCTTGATGAAGCTGTCTAGCAATTTTTTGCAGCCCACATCAAGGAAAGGCCTTTATGAAGGAAAGCAGCTGCCATAAGGAAGCAGAGCAAGAAGGCAGGTGAGCACTGCACCAAGGGGCCTTTTCTCCACTGAGATACCCACATACTCTGCTGGGTCTCTAACTGAATTCTCATGGGAAAGTGGGAAAAAAGAAAAGAAAAGAAAACGTCCGATAAACACAGCACATCACGATACCTTGTTTAAGTCACTCTACCAAGCTGTGTTTCAAGGCTGAGCAAATACACTGTACACCAACCCTCAGGACACCAACAATCCCTAGGTGGGTAACGGTGACTACTACAGCAGGCTGGATGCTGCTGGCTGAGTTAACACCCATACCTGGCTCTTGAGCCTGAGCATAACTGTTGTACTTTCATTTCTAAATAAAAAATTCTCAATACAAAAGTAATAAAGGAAACAACAGGTTTCAGAGGAAATATTTTCATGACACAGATTCTATTTTTACCTTTTTCAGAATGTCATCGACGAGTTTCAGAAATATCTCATCCACATTGAAGTTATCCTTGGCACTTGCTTCACAGAACCGCATCCCAGTTATCTGTTGTGCAAACTAAGAAGAAACACACACCTATTTCCTCTGTTGGCTGCCACACGGCCTAGCATACGAGCAAAGCCTGGCTTCTAGGGGGAATCACAGCCTTGGAGCTAGGCTTTCAGAGAAGGGGTGGCACTAAAGGGCTGGAAAGCCCCACTGACCTCAATATCAGGCTCACAAGTGTAGTGAATTCTTACATTACTAACAAATACTAACATATCAAAACACAACAAACACTCTAAGGCCATCCCAGGACCTTCCAAATTACCTGCCTAAGTTTCTAAAAGCATTAACACATATAGCATTTGAAATGTGAACAGCATCATTTCTCCATGACTGAATCCTCAGCAAAAATTAAAGAAGTTTAAAACACATTAGAGAAAGAGAAAATCATGAAAGCAATTTTCTGGCTTAAAAAAAGTTTCTCTGTATAAAATGTCAGGTTAGATAATAATGCTGTATATACTAATGTGGTTTTTTTCCTCCCTTCATTGCAAAATGCATTTAAAGGAGCAGGAAGTCAAAAACATGCAAACAAATGATAATGATATAACTGAGTTTTAAAAAATAAGTAAGGTATTAAAACGAAAAGGACACCAAGCACTAAGTGCAGAGCGTGGTGACTATGACCCCTGTGGACCCCCATTTTCTCACCTTTTCACCCTGGTGCCTGGTGATTTCTCTGTCTGTTTCACAGTCCAACTTATTTCCAACTAAGAGAAGCTCTGCATCTTCTGAAGCATACTGTGGAATTTTAAAAGAAACTGCATTCAAAGACGGCATTGTCATATACTGACAGAGAAAATGTAAACCAATAAGATATCTTCCACCCATTTCCATTTGTTCACTCACTTCTCCATCTTTGAGGATTTTTTTTTTTTTTTTTTTTTTGAGTTGGAATCTCACTCTGTCGCCCAGACTGGAGTGCAGTGGCCGCTCCCGGTCACCGCAGCCTCACCTGCTGGGCTCTGGTGATCCTTCCTCAGCCTTCCAAGTAGCTGGAACTACAGGCACGTGCTACCATGCCCGGCTGATTTTTTGATTTATTGTAGAGATGAGGTCTCGCTGCTCAGGTGGGTCTCGAACCCGCGGGCTCAGACAATCCACTCACCTCAGCCTCCCAAAGGCGCGGGATTACAGGCTGAGCCACCGAGCCTGGCTATCTTTGAGGATTTATCAGGCCCCAGGCAGGACTAAACACAAGGTGAGGAGACAAGACTCATCACATCTTAGAAAGCAGCTGGGTCAGAGGCATTCAGATCACAATGCTCTTGGCCTTTGACCTGACAATTCCTAAGACTCCATTCTAAGGAGGTGGTTCAAAACATAGGCAAAGCTCTATACTTGAAATGATCATCAACCGAAAATAAAAAAAACCAAACCTGAGTTCAACAAAATGGATAAAGAATCAAATTAATTAATTAATTAATAGATCTCCTAGTGAAAGGTAAAAAAAAAAACAAAAAAACAAAACAGAAATCAACCCAATAATAGGGGAACTGATAATAAACTATGGTATATTTACATAGCAGCATACTATGCAACTGTAAAAGGGAATAAAGAATATTTCTATATACTGTTATGAGCAAAGTTTGGGATATAGTATAAGAAGACAAGCAGATGCAGAAGAGTGTGTATAGTTGATGGAATGTTAATCAGCCATAGAGAAGGGCAAAACTATAAACTTCGCAGCTACTTGGATGGATTAGAGTCTATCATACTCAGGGATCTATCACAAAAACAAAGAACAGAGTATCACATGTTCTCACTCATAAGTGGACTCTGAACAATTTTCATAATACTATAAGAAAGGAATTGACAGTAAAGGGAAATTCCCAGGGGAGGAAGGTAGGGGGCACACTTCATCAGTGAGGATACCTGATCTCAAACCAGGTGAAGTGGGGACCAAAGTAAGGCCCAAACTTTACCTGTG
>NW_007074469.1:396336-424667 GCF_000164805.1 Carlito syrichta
AGTTATGCTTCTGAGTTTTGTTTTTAATTTAGGCAGAATACAATTTCTTTCTTTAAAAATTAAGTTAAAAATCTCTTGAGAAGTTCATTTAATTTTGTGTATTTCTAAAAAAGTTATCTGAAACAGATGGCAACAAAAGGCACCCGAACAGGGTGGCTGTCCGAGGTCATCAGTTTCCTTGTCAGGGATGTGTGGGTAACAGTGACAACACCTACCTGCAGGGCTGGTGTGAGGGCACAGTGCATGGCACACAGTAAGCACTCAAGAAATGACATTCTCATTCAAATAACAGTTAAAAGGAGGAGCCAAGTACCAAAGGGAATAAAGCGTTAGCCCTCGAGTCCTCAGAAGATGCACAAATTCAGTACCTAACGAGACCCTTAGGATTTAGGCCATTCCTTTTGGTTTTATATTCCTCACATTAGTTCTGAAAATTTTAGACTACAATGAGGACTGTCCCTTTCTCATTTCCTTAGTGCACCCTGTGCCTTCCAAGTGAGGGGACATCAGTATCCAGTGACGGACAGCCCAGGATGACCAAAGTCAATAGCAAAGCAGGCTGTGTGGTTGGGGTCCTGCCTCAGATCTGACTCATCTTTGTAACCCTGTCTCCAAAACATTTTAAAGAGGTATACATTGATGACGGCTTAGCAAAACCAGCAAACGAACATTCTCCAACAGGATCTAACAGACAAGTTTAAATACAACTTTTAAATAAAACCCAATTTATATTAGGTGTGCTTGTTACACAAAGGAAGTAAACATTAAATTACTACATAAGGGGAAGAAAACTCTCAAAATGTGGTCAATTGTATACCATCACTCACCCCCAACTGCTTACCTTCTAAATGTGAATTTGGGGGACATATTTCCTAGAGGAGAACCCACAGTTCATACTACTAACACAGGCACAGGATATCTGTATATACTCAATAATGAGCCAAAGGAGAAAACCTCTTGTTCAAAATGAGGGGCTGAAAATCATCTATAATTCTGAGGCAGATGTCCAATGGAACGATTAGCACTTCAGACAAGAAAAAAGAAAATTCACAACTGCAATCCAAGGAGGTATAGTCTGAGGTCAGCAGCCCTGGGACTGAGGTCCAGGGAATGCCCACAGGCACTGGGAGGAAGACCATCCCCTCAAGGTGTACAAAATTACTCTGTGGATGGACAAGAGAGTCCAAGAGACCTTTCCACAGAAATGAGAATGTGTTGTATCTAATTTCACGAAAGAAGCGGATACAGGGGAAGGAACACGTTGAGACTTTGAAGTCCAGGGAACCAGAAAAAAATCCTGGCTTTATTATCTGGATAATTTAATTCTTCCTTGCCTCATCTGTAACAAAGGACTAGAGACACATTGAAGGCTGTAATATGGGCTAATGTTTCGTCTATATAAAGGAATGCTCAGTAAACGTTTGTTTCCCCCTTCTTCCTTTTATAATATTAACACCCACAAGCAGAGCTCACATTGCACAGAAAAATGTGACACTCACCTTATCAATCATCTTCATCCATTTTGGCAAATCATCAAACGTCTCCTTCTTAGTGATGTCATATACTAAGATAATCCCCTTGGCACTTCTGTAATAAGCTGAGGTAATGCTGTTGAATCTCTCCTGACCTGCTGTGTCCCTAAGAAACAGCAGCAAAAATAAATTCCCAAACAATAACCAAAGCAAGCAACTCCACATTCCAATGCAAACAGATATTACGCTTCTGTTGTCTACTAGGAAAGAAAGAGAACATGCATATTTCTTTTTTTTCCTTCCCCTGATGGCTACAGTTAGAGAGCAGGAAAAGTTCAGGTTGGCTAAAACTATATGAGATACAAAGTATCTATGTACATGGATTAACAACTAAATTAGAAGAATGGAGGTAGATTATGAACCAAGATCAACAAACTATATGGAATAACTTTTTCCTCTAAAAGACAATCAGCAACAGGAATGCTAATACAACAGCCAAATATATGATCATGTGTTTTTCCAAAAAACAGGAAAAAAAGTCTTAAAAATACAGGGTTTACAAAGCAATTCCTATGAGTTCGTATTGTAGATGATTTACAAAACCATTTATTATACCTGAGAACAGACGCAACACACAGGGAACACAAATTTTACACACGTGCCCCACCCACTCACACACCCAGGGAGTGGTAAGTATCCTAAAATTGTGAAAAATGGATGCCCTCTAGGTCACTGAGAATTCACTTGGGACTCACTAGCCTCCTGTGCTGAGTGTGGCTGGGGTATGTGTGGCAGTTGACCGATTAGCACTTCAGACAAGAAAAAAAATTCACAACTGCAATCCAAGCAGGTATAGAAAAAAAATTCACAACTGCAATCCAAGCAGGTATAGTCTGAGGTCAGCAGTCCTGGGTCTGTAGTGACAAGCAGGGCCAGCTTCTGGGAATGCCGTTGGCTGAGTGCTGCTGCCACAGAGAGCAGTATCCCAAAGCAGGCCGAGCTCAGCTGGCCACCAGGTCACTCCTCATATCTGCACCAACACTTATGCACAGTCATTGTTAGATGTGGTAGTTTTTCTGAACTAGTTACATCCAAACAAAAACATAAAGTCTCAGTTATTTTCAAACCAAGATTTTAAAAATTAGAAAACAAGAATTTTCATGGCAAAGACTATCATTCTAAAAGGGAGATGTGGATCCCACAATTTAACTAAGGATGCTAAAATCTTGTACATAACAAAATCTTATTATTATTACTATTTTTTTGAGTTGGAGTCACACTCCTTCACCCAGGCTGGAGTGCAGGGACACGCACGCTCATGGCCACCCGAGTCGACCTGCTGGGCTCCAGCAATCCTTCCGCCTCAGTCTTCTAAGTAGCCAGAACTACAGGCGCGCACTACCACATGCAGCTATTTTTTATTTTATTGTAACGACTAGGTCTTGCCAAATTGTCCAGGTTGTTCTCAAACCCGCGGGCTCAAGCAACCCACTCACCTTGGCCTCCCAAAGTGATTTTTCTCACATAAAGTGTCTTCCCAATATGAAAATGTGTGCAGAAATAATAAAGTACAAAATTTTTTATCTCTTACCTCATACCTAAAGGGCTAATATTAAGTTTGTAATACATTTTTTGACATTTTAAAATAAATCATAAAAGTACAAGGAAATTTAGTGCTGTAAATTATAAGTACACTTGACTATACTTTTTCTCCCTCATAAAACCATAAACTATTCTTGAAGGTTATGAGTCCCCAAACTACTATTCTCTGAGAGAAACTGACATGAATGGAGTAAGAGGAATACCAAAGATGTGCAGGAAATTATGTAGTGGGCTGGTATTAAACTGCTTTATTTTTAGTCATGATGCATTATGCTCAAGTCAGTTCTTCTAAGGCATTTTACTTCTAAATATTGGTTTAATAAGAGGTATGCGTGCTGTTTCCCAATTTCACAACAGTGATGCCTTATTGTCAAAAAAAATTCCTTAGCAAATTCATTTCCACATAAATCATAACAATTTGCTTTGTCCCAGAGGATGTAAGACTCCCTGGTGGCCGCCCCCATCCCCAGCAGGCAGAGGTGGGTTTCCTGTGTCCATCAGTGGACCATCAGTAAGCACATGATGAACAAAAGGTTACATGTTTAAAATTCAGAAAGCTGACGTCACTTCAAAGCAAAATGAACTTCAGCTTTTGGCCTAGAACTAAAAAGGGGGGAAAAAGGAATCTGAAGAGTGTGACAGATAGGAGACTGAATTCTTCAGGATTTCTAAAACAAAACACACCACACTAAGAGGTAGCTTCAAGTCAGTTAAGAAGGAACAGACTTAGATATCATTTGATTTCCAAAAGGAATCAGTGAATATTTCTTTAATTTTAGGCATTTAGGGATATACATTAATACTTTTTTTTTGAATTGGAGTCTCGACCTGGTGGGCTCCAGCAATCCTTCCGCCTCAGCCTTCCAAGTAGCCGGAATTACAGGCATGCGCTACCATGTCTGGCTGATTTTTTGATTTATTGTAGAGATGAGGTTTCGCTGCCCAGGCGGGTCTCAAACCCGCGGGCTCAGGCAATCCACTCACTACTTTAATACTTTTAAATCAAGTTAAATATTTTAGGGCATGGCTTATCATCCTATTATAAGTTTTGGCATCTCCAAATTAGGATTTGATCAAATGTTTTGCTTTGTTTTGTTTGAGTTGGAGTTTCACTCCGTTGCCCAGACTGGAAAGCAGTGGCCACTCTGGCACCGCAGCCTCGACCCACTGGGCTCCAGCGATCCCTCCGCCTCAGCCTTCTGAGTAGCCAGAATTACAGGCACGCGCTACCACGCCCGGCTCATTTTTGATTTATTGTAGAGATGAGGTCTCGCCAAGTTGCCCAGGCGGGTGTCGAACCCGCGGGCTCAGGCAATCCACTCACCTCAGCCTCCCAAAGGCGCGGGATTACAGGCTGAGCTACCGAGCCCAGCTGATCAAATGTTTTTAAGGTTTGTTTTTAAATTTTAGATTCAAAGGATACATGTGCAGGTTTTTGTGATGGTGAGGTCTGGGCTTCTATGAAGTCCATCATCTAAGTGGTGAGCATGGTACCCAATGGGTAGTTTTTCAACCCTTGCCCCCATCCCTCCTTCCTGTAGGAGTACCCAGCATCTAGGGTTTTTTTTTGCTTGTTGTTTTTGGTCAGGGATGAAAGTTTTTTTATTTGGGTGTTATCAGTCAAGGAGAATGGGAGGGTCATTCTTCAATTCATCTCTCCAACCCACTGAAGGCAGGGGATTTACACAGTGGGGCATGCATGCAGAAAACAAGAATTGGGGCGGGGTAAGGAAGAGAAGTGGGCAAACAGATTAGGTCTGGCATCTGACTGTCTGGATATGGTGATCTTGTGAGTTTCAGTTCCTTGATACTTGATACTCAGCACGTAGGCCTGAGGGTTGATTTCCTGAGAAAGAAACTCAGATAAGACAAATATAAATTTCAAGCTTTAAGACCAGAAAAGATCAATTACTATGTTTATCAAAAAGAAACAGAAACCATCAGTTCTAAGAGGAAGTTGGGCCTGTTTCAGTTTTGCCAGGTTTTGTACTTTTTATAAGCTGAATTGTATGTAAATATTTTTGTCTATATTCTCTTGCTTGAGGATAACATATATATATATAATTACACTCTTTTGTATTTCATTTTGGAGGGAGTCTCCAGTGTCTGTTGTTTCCATCTTTATGTCTATGGGTAACTATTGCTTAGCCCCTACTTGTAAGTCAGAACATGTGGTATTCAGTTTTGTTTTTCTGTTAATTTGCTTTAAAAATAGCCTACGTGCTAGAAAGAACATGATTAGATTCTACTTTATGGTTGTGTAGTACTTTATAGTGTGTGAAGTACATTTTCTTTACCTAACCTACCACTATGGGCACCTAGGTTAGTTCCATGTTTTTGCTATTGTGAATAGTGGTGCAATAAACATTTATCCTCTTTTGGGTAAACACCCAGTAGTGGGATTGCTGGGTTGAATGATTTTTTTTTTTTTTTATTTGGAATCTTACTCTGTTGCCTAGGCTGGAGTGCAGTAGCACACTCACAACCACCGCAACCTTGACCTACTGGGTTCAGGCAATCCTTCTGCATCATCCTTCCAAGTAGCTGGAACTACAGGCATGTGCCACAATGTTCAGCTAGCTTTTTGATTTACTGTAGAAATGAGGTCTCAAGTTGCCCACGCTGGTCTTGAACCCCTGAACTCAGGCAATCCTCTCGCCTCTGCCTCCCAAAGTGCTGGGATTACAGGTGTGAGCCACTGTGCCTAGCTTTTTTTTAAAGACGAGGTCTTGTTTGTTGCCCAAGTTGGTCTTAAACTCCCGGACTCAAGCAATCCTCCTGCCTTGGCCTGGGATTACAGACATGAGCTACCATGCCCAGCCTATTTTAACTTTTATGTATTTATTTTTTTGAGTTGGAGTCTCACTCCATTTCCCAGGCTTGAAGTACAGTGGCACCATCACAGCTGACTGCAGTCTCTACCTCCTGGACTCAGACAATCCTTTCACCTCAGCCTATAGAGTAACTGGTACTACAGAAGCACACCACCATGCCTAGCTAATTTTTAAAAAATTTTTTGTAGAGACAAGGTCTTGTTATGTTGCCCAGGCTGGTGTCGAACTCCTGGGCTCAGGCAATCCTCCTCAGGCCTACAGGTGTGAGCCACCATGACTGGCTAAATCTATTTTTAGTTTTTTGAGAAATCTCCACACTGCTCTCCACAGGGACTGATTTAGCTTACATTCCTGCCAAGAGTGTATGAAAATTCTCTTTTCTCTGCAACCTTGCCAACATCTGTTGTTGTTGTTGTTGTTGTTTTACTTATTTATAATGGCCATTCTTTGGCTGGGTATGGTGGCTCACACCTGTAATTCCAGCGTTTAGGGAGGTCAAGGCAAGAGGATTGCTTGAGCCCAGAAGTTCGAGACTAGCCTGAGCAAGAACATAGCAAAACTTCATCTCTACAAAAAAATTTAAAAAAAATGAGCTAGGTGTTGTGGCATGCACCTGTGATCTCAGCTACTTGGCTGAGGTGGAAGGATTGCCTAAGCCCAGGAGTTGGAGGCTGTGGTGAGCTGCAATTGTGCCACTGCAATCCATCTTGGGCGACAAAGACCACTATTCAAAAAATAAAAAATAATAACCATTCTAACTAGTGTGAGATGATATCTCATTATGGTTTTGATTTGCATTTTTCTAATGCTGAACATTTTTCATATGCTTTTTGCCTGTTTCTATGTCTTCCTTTGAGAAGTATCTGTTCATGTCCTTTGCCCACTTAGGGTTATTCATGTTTTTTTTTCCTGTCAATTCACTTAGGTTCCTTATAGATCCTGGATATTAGTCCTTTGTCAGACGCATAGTTTGCAAATATTTTCTCCCATTCTGGAGATTGCTGGCTTATTCTGTTGATAGTTTCTTTTGCTGTGTAGAAGTTTTTTAGTTTAATTAGGTCCCATCTGTCAATTTTTGTTTTTGCTGCATTTGCTTTTGAGGACTTGGTCACAAATTCTTTGCCTAGAGCAATGTCCAGAAGAGGTGAGTTTCCTAGGCTTTCTTCTAGGATTTTTATAGTTCAAGGTCTTACATTTAAGTCTTTAATCCATCTTGAGTCAATTTTTGTACATGGTGAGAGGAAGAGGCACCCTCATTCTTCTGCATATGATTAACCAGTTTTCCCAGCGCCATTTATCAAACAGTGAGTCCTTTCCCCAATGTTTATCTTTGCCAGTTTAGTCAAAGATCACTTGGTTGTATGTCAGCGGCTTTATTTCAAAAGGTTTTTAATGTTTTAAAAAAATATTCTGTACTATTTGAGTACCGTTAACAAACATTTTCCATCTCTTTAAAAAGCCAAAAATAACGCATTTTTTCTACTCTGAAATCTGTGATTAGCATAAAATAGCTGAACTGCAAATTTAAATAACAATCCTATAAAAACATCTTTATTGAGCAGTTTGGGAGTTATATACTACAATTTTAATCTGGCATTTAGTGTGTAAATCAACTCACATTTCTTTCTATATTCATTCGGTGAACTTAGAATCCAGAAATTAGGGACTCAAAATAGAAGAGATTACAGATAACGTTTTAATAAAAACAATCAAATAGGAGTAGTAAAAGGCATTTTTGATGTAGTTTAAAAAATGTTGCATGAATAGTATAGTATACTCAAGAATCTTAGAAGCATTAAGAAGTTTGTTGTTAAGACATTAACTGTTTTTGCTGACTTAAGTCGGACAAAGAGGATACAAACCTCTCTAAAAATGCAAAATCTGAGGCAACCACTCTAACACAAACAAATGAACAAATATGTTTAGCTTACAAAAATTCCAATGAGGAAATATTAACAGTTCACCACTCCCTATTTAAGATCATTCCTTAAATTCCATTTTTGTGGGGCCTGGCTCTGAACTCTGGAGGTAGAAAAGCATGTTCCTTTGAGAGGCTATTTCATATTCCCAAAATATTTGGGCAGAGAAAGTTTTTATTACCTATTCCCCTGAAACGCGCCTTTGCTTGATTTATTTACCCTACATACTAAATTATTAAACACCTACTATGTGCCAGTACCACATAAATCTCCAGTTTTCAAAAAATCAGATGATGATATCAACGCATTGATCATGCTTTTGTCTTTCAATGATGAGGCAGAATCCTACTATTTCCTCTCTTTATCTCCAGAAACTTGAATTTTCACTGTAATAATAAAGAGCCAATTTCTAGACATTTACAGTTTATTAAAATCAGCTACACCGTCATTTACTATAGTTAGCATGTGATCTTATTCTGATTTATCTCTTTGACTTTGGTACAAATTGAAAAATTCCTACAATTGTTTTCCCAGTTTGGTAACACAACAATGCTTAGAAAACTCAAAGACTTTTATTTGCTATACTGAATACGTCCATTTAAATGATGCAATTACCAACTTCAAGGTATGAAACATCCCCCCTCTTCCCAGCAGAGGAGGAAAGGAACACTGTCAACCTAAGAAGGCCGGTTAACATAAAATCCCCCAATAGTGAAGACTGGCTGAATGGACAGAACAAAGGGGCTCTTACAGATGAGGCATTTTTTATTGTGCTTGCCTGAAGATAGGAGGCAAATTTCATGGCTTCAAGTCCATTTCAACACCATGACTCCAAGTTCACCTTGAATAATTTTCAGGATGCTATTTGGATATAAATTCATGAAGCTATATCCTAGTCAACACATTTTATTTTAGGTACAGTTACGTAAAGTTCTTATATACATTCATGTAGAAATACTTTAAGTACAAAGAAGAGAAAAATGATTCCTCTTCTAACTACAGATAACTAAGGAATTGAAAAATGTGGCAACGACATGAAATGTGACAAAGACATATGCAGGTTTTAGTACTTTAAACCTTTAGTAATCTATAGTAAGTAATATTTTCTCGGATTGGCAATATTCAGCAATCATCAAGAGAAAATGCACTCCCCTGATGAAAACTGACTGATAATGCTTTCATGGATTGACAGTCTAGAAAATCAGAGCACTGACGTCTATTATTAGCACAGCACAGTCCACTGCGCCTCCCTGAAGGGCTGTTTCAAGCTACTCCGGCTCATCCTATGCCCTCAGCTGATGACAGGATGAAACAATGGCAGTAGGGCCACAACAAAGCAGAACACAACAGCAACAGCACAAGGACTGCTCTTAACTTCAAAATAAGCCACACATCACTTTTAAAAAGTAGTAAGAATTAGGACCAGGATTCTAATACTTCTTTTTACCTACTGGACAGCAGTAATGAAAAACTGGTTTTTCACCTTTTATTTAAAACATTTCAGAAGATAAAAATCTTACTTTGAGTCTTATGTGATTGACAAAGTGGCTGGCACATTGTGGATGTGAGTCACTACTGAAACCCCCCTTCTGGAAAAGACAAGTGCTACTTCCTAACTGAATCACTGCAATATCCCATGGAGAAAATTTGTGGTCAAACCTTTCAATAAATCAAATGCATCTCATTTTACCTCCCCCAGTTATATTCCTCACCAATGTCGTACAGTTAAAAAGATTTAGAGAATCAAGGCAAAAGACCAGATGCAGTGGCTCATGCCTATAATCCCAGCACTTTGGGAGGCAGAGGTAAGAGGACTGCCTGAGCCCAGGGGTTCAAGATCAGCCTGGGAAACTTGGAGACCTCATCTCCACAGTAAATAAAAAAATTAGCCGGGTGTGGTGCATGCCCGTAGTTCCAGCTACTCGGAAGGCTAAGGCGGAAGGATCGCATGAGCACAGCAGGTCAGTCGAGGCTGTGAGCGTGTCACTGCACTCCAGCCTGGATGAAAGAGTAAGACTCCAGCTCAAAAAAAAAAAGGAGAGAGAATGAAGTCAAAGGAGAAGTAAGGGAGGGGACATTTTTGGAGGCCGCTTTTACATCCAAGACAAGCAGTTCTGAGTGCCTGCACTCTTCCTGGAACCACTATCACACTTTCTGCCGGAGCAAGATTCTACAAGGCAGGCCATTTGAGCTCAGAGCTAAAGGCATTGTCGTGAGATTCCAGAAGTATCCAATGTCACCAGCCCAGACAGTCTTAATGGGCAGAGCCCTCATTAAGGTACCAGGACATTTAGACAGACTTTTTTTAAAGCAGGATTTATTAAAGAGGACAGAAAAGCTCCCAGAGTGGGAGGGGATCTAAGGGGGTTGCCCTGGACAGACTTTTATAAACCAGATTACTATTGTCAAAGATGAAGACAGAAGTATTAATGCATTAATTAAGGCAGGTGTCACAGTCATCAGGCATGGGTGTCATTCTCTAAGGCAAGCTTCACACACATTCTAATCCCAGTCACATCACCCTTTGTGAAGCAATATCCTCATCAAAAAACACCTCATCCAGGGGTGCTAAGTACAGAGATGGACATACCTTAAATCCCTTTCAAGATGGTCTTTATCTTAAAGAGCTATAATTAGAAACAACAGTTTGTGTCTAAGATGCTCTGCTGCCATTTCTAAAGTCTTTAAAAAATAGGTGGCAATGTACAAAACAAGGTTTACGGCCTTCTTGGTCATGGGCTAGTACAATTAAAATATCTGCTTTTTGTTATTCAAGTACAGAAGATATTACCTCAGACAGCTCCAATGGGCAAGCAATGCTGGCTCGGCTGCCGACGTGCCCCAGACAAGGACACGGATGAAGAATGAAGACATGGCACTAACATTCAAGCATTAGGTGACCGATGATGCCACAGATGAAGCAGCAATTAACGCAGATGAAAGCAAACACACACATGGCGGACAGACAATCAGAGCTGAGGGTGACCTGCCAAGAGGAGTTAGTAAGCTGAGTACGCTGCATCTGTGGCATTAAAAACAAAACGGCATTCTCAGAAAACCTCCATGGTGCCACTTCCAAACCACCAGACCAGATTGTATCCTTTCTTCCACAGACTGGTCACTAGCACCTTCCACAGAGTATGTTAACTGGTTAATGGCTAACAGAAAGCTCTTAGTGCTGAACATGGTTATAACACAGCTGGTTAAGTCGCTCGTTCCAAACTGGACCTGAGAAAGGGGCTTCTCCTCAGAAAGGGGCCTTGGGAATCATTTCTAAGAGGCAACAGTGGGGGCTCACATCCCATGGAATCAGCAGTACAGCCGGAAGGAGTATGCCTGCCCCAAGGCAATACTCACACGGTGCCACCAAGAACAGCCCTGGACCTGTCGGCAGATGACCTGCCTTCAAACCATGCAAATCTTATGAACATATTGGACCTTCTTTGAATACTGTCATATAAAATAACTTTAAAGACATAAAGACAAGCATTTGAACAATCATTTTCGTGATGACAGCTTTGATATCATGTAAATGACTTGAAAATAGAGGCAAAAGTGTTCCCAACTAGCTATCATTAAAGTAACATTCTTCTTTCCACAACTCCCCATGAGCAAGTGGAGTATGACATAAGTAGCCCCTTCTAAATTCTCTTTTGAAGGAAGCATTGTTCATTTTATTAAAAAATGAGCAAAGGGGGAGAAGAGAAGAAGAGGCGAACCAGCTCAAACAGTTAATTATATTAGATGAGCATATGGATTGTTAAACACATACAGCACATTGCTGGGGGCAGATTCTTCCACTTACCAGATCTGCAATCGAATTTTCTTTCCTCTTAGCTCTACAGTTTTGATTTTAAAATCAACACCTGTAAATAAAACATATAAATTTGAAGCAAAAACAAAGACGCAATTTGTCATACAAAGTAATCCTATTTGTTTTTGTATCATTACCAGAAAAACTAAATAACTGGCATCATGACACTCCAAGGAAAAAGAGTATGTCAACCCCCATCACACTCATGCTTCAGTACACACTGGGAAGGCTGGCTCCAGTCTTTTCCTGTACGACGATCCAGCATTTGCTGTTCTCAATAGCATGCGTTACTATCACAGTTCAACACAGAAGCCAGTTTAACATTACATTTAATATCCAGATTAACAAATGAATGACTTTAAAAGGATGTTATCTCTGGGAAAATTCTTATAGGGAACAATGGAAACTTTGATTTCAAACAGTATTAGTCTGAATTTAGAAGGTATTGTATTAACATTTTCAGTACTTACAAAAAAAGTAGGTTAACATAAACATAACTTGGTATATTATCAATATTTAAGAACTTACTCATAAATTAACATGTCAAATTTTAATTTTTATCTATTTTAATATTACTAAACAAACCATAATGTATCATCTTTCCTTTTCAATTCAGCCTGTAAACTTAAGATATATTTTTTAAAACCTACTTTGCATTTGTGTATGCTACTGTATATGCTTATCACCTGTAGAAAACTTAAGCATTTTAAGACAACGTTTTATTACCCAATTTTCACAAGTAAGATAAACAAAAGGGACACTGGCTAAAGTGAGAACACTTTCCCGACAGGAAGTACTTCCTGACTGCTTCCTAGAACCCAGGCTATGGATGATCCCAGCTCCTGCAGGGTGGTTGGCGCCCAAGTTTGCAAGGGTGTGGTGGCCACACAGAGCACCAGGACCCACCAATCCCCCCAACTCTGGTAACTGATGTAGCACTGAAGTCAGATAAGGTTCTTTAGGAGAAGTGGAACACATGTGACTGACTTTTATAATTAGTAACATGCTATAGACACTAATGCAATACCAAAGGCATGTTTACAACTATGGGCAGGGGTGAGTCCAGGGAGATAGCCTTCCTTCTGTACAAGAGAAGTTGCCTGAATATAAAATGCTACAAGAAAACAAAACCAGAGAACACTCTTCTACATTTCAGTTCTTTTTTTTTTTATTTTTTATTTCTTCTTTGAGTTGGAGTCTCACTGTCGCCCAGACTGGAGTGCAGTGGCCGCTCCCGGCCATTGCAGCCTTGACCTGCTGGGCTTCGGCGATCCTTCCGCCTCAGCATTCCAAGTTGCTGGAGCTACAGGCGTGCGCTACCACGCCCGGCTAATTTTTGATTTGTTGTAGAGATGAGGTCTCGTTCAGTTCTTAACTTCTCACACTAGACATCATTCCAAATGCCCCTGAAAGAAAGCTGGTTAACTCGATTTCACTTTCAGTTCTGGTACTGATTTGCTTTCCAAAGTTAAAAGATGCTAGGACACCGGTTGAAACAAGAAGCAGGTTTGTGGTGACTGAGAACCTTAAACAGAGTTTCTTAATACTCAACCACAAAGTAACAGCATAGCAAAGTAATCATCTGTAAGACAGGATTTCCCACTGCCATGATACTCTGCTATGAAATTTACAACTCAAGTTCATACTCTGTGATGACCACTATTCTATTTTACTTTTGTTTCCAGTTACTTCAAATGCCTTTGTTTTAAACACTTTAGTTGGGAGCTGTAGCTTTTGTAAATCTTGTCCCAGTGGCTGTTATTTTATTCAAAAGAACTGGCAGATGATACTTCTCTTGAGCTCTGCTTCAGATCAACTAAGAGTCCCTGAAACAGTCAGAGCAGTTACTCTTGTTTTGATGACACTCTTTTCTCTGCTGGGAATCGAGTCTCAACATATCAGATGCTCTTTTTCAACCAACTTGAGCAACTCATCCAACTTTAGTCATCCTACACCAGGACTATTTTATAACCACAAAATTTAATGAATAAAATGACAGGTATTAGTATGCAAAAATCAAGAAATAAGTGGAATATTATCACTGTGTAATTGCAAACACACTACTAATTCTTACAGGAAAACGAGAAAAGGCTACGTGACAGTAAATAGGATTAAGAATCTGTTCAGTCAAAATCAACACTGTCTAGTTTCAGTGAGTAGACCAACAACAATAGCACCACTAATAACAGAAAAAATACCCAGGAGTTGGATCTAAAATTCCATAAATAAAAACAGCTCATTAAAATAGTCCTTTCTTAGACGAAATATCCTATACTTATACCATCTCTAACAGCCATTAAATAGCTTGTAATGATGGAAACTTAATTCAATTTACAGCTTAGAAATAATATATTTATATCAAAGTATACAACTAAACATTTCTAAAAACCTTCTTACGTCAAGTCAAAATACCTCCATGTTGTCTATTTTTAATATCTGCATGTCATATAAATGATAATGCTCCTTAATAACTGGGAACAAATCATTAATACCCTCAAATATTTGGCACATTAGTTTTAGGAAAAGTCAGTACACTTCCTCTTCAATGAGGGAATGCTGACAAATAAATGAGGGTCAAAGGGGGTGGATACTCACTGCTATTGCCCTGCTGAAAACCCAAGTTCCTATGGGTATCTTGTCTAGCGTAGACAACAGAGAAAGCAAGAAGTCCTCACCACTCTATCAGCTGACGGGAACAGTCCCTGCTCTCACAAGCCCAGTCATACTAACCTAAATTAACACACCAGGCACTTGGCAAAGAGGTGCCTTTTTCTCTTCTTAGACAGCTATCTTGTCTGCCCAGAAACCTTTTAAGTCCTAGATTTCCCATCTGAACTTTTCTGACTCCACCCGTCCCTACCCTCAATTCCTCATCCATGTTCCCAGTTCTTGGTTCCAAACTCTCTTCTATCCCTTATCATGCTGTTCCTTCTTCGCTGGGCTCCCCACGACCACGTGTCCCTTGAGAACACAGTCATCTTCGGGTCCTGAAAGTCTGAGACACTGCCTGGCACACAACAGCAACTCAATACACCTGATGACTGGAAATCGTCCCCTCTTCTCTACCAATTGCTGTATACGTAAGGATAAATGCTGATTGGTTTTGGAAAAATTAGGGAAATTCAGGATTGATTAAAAAAGAGAGAGACACTTCGGAAGCAGACAGGGCAGTCAGATGTGGAATGGGAGCCTAGCACATGTCGGAGAAATACATGTATATGTAGCAACAGAGCATTTCATTTCTCCTAGTTTCTCACAGGATGGGGCGATTTTTTTTATTTTAGAATCGGTGGTACTTGTGAAGATTTGTTACATAGGTGTGTTGTGTTATGGCCAGGTATGGGTTTCTTAAGAGCCTACCCGGCCCCCCCGCAAGGCACCCATGGTGAGCATGGTTACCCGATGGACGGTTTTGCATCCCCTAGTCCCCCTTCCTCCTTTCCCCCTTTAACTGTGCTCAATGTCTGTTGCTCTCACCCCTGTGCCTGTGTGCACCCAGTACCCACTTATGAGAACATGTAGTATTTTGTTTCTATGACAATACACTCATAGCCTCTTCCTACATACATTTATCCCATGATTATGGTAACGGTTTATTATCCAGACACTTTAATGGAGATGTAGTCCACTAAGTGTTAGCTCTGCTGACAGGAGCTTGCCTTTACACTTTTTTTTTTTTTTTGAGTTGGAGTCTTATTCTTGTCACCCAGGCTGGAGAGCAGTGGCATACTCACGGTAACCACAGCTTCAACCTGCTGGGCTTAGGCGATCCTTCCACCTCAGCCTTCCAAGTAGCTGGAACTACAGACGTACACCACCACACTCAGCTAAACTTACCAATTTTATGAAGTCTTTCTAGAGATATTTTAGTGATGTTTTGAAAAGGGATGCAGGCTAGGTGCTACAGATTATTAGTGAGTTTAGAGTGCTCTGTTTCAGTCACTATGTCTTATTCATGACCTTAATTTCCTTTAATACAATAATGGTAGTGGACATCATCAAATACTCCATGACTTACACCCAACAGATTCAATCCTTGCAGCTGCCTAATGAGGTGGGCACAATTACCCCTATTTTAGAGAAAGGGACCAGAGCAGAGAGAGGATGAGGTAATCTGCTTATGAGAACCACAGATTCAAATTTATACCACTGCTCACAATGAAAGATTATTACAATGAAAGTAAGATGGGTGAAAGAAATGTGTGCAGCATCCTGCAAATGGCCCAGAATCAGCTGTTAAAAGACAAAGCTAACTTCACCTTCTTCTTAGCTGCCTTTCATACTTAGCAGCAGCAGGAGAAATTAGTGTACTCAGTGCTCATAAGATTTCTATGTTCCCCTTATGGCAAAACCTTACCCTGTTTCTTTTTTTGCCAGACCATACTTAGTTTTAAAAAAAAAAGTGAAAATAGCAAAACTTCTTCACACTTCTTTTCAGGAGAAAGCAACACCACCACTACTGTCGACGTCTAGGATCACAGCTGAACAGACTGCACCCTTTCCCTTCTATGCCCATTTCTCTTCTCCTCCCTCTACCACAGACCTGGAGTTTGCACCAGACTTTCACTTTCTTTTTTACTTAACACTTTCAAGAAGCTGAAGAATTTTCGTAGACTTGGAAGTCTCATTTCAAACAGTGGTTGTGATGTGACTACACACTTACAATACCTATCTTACACCTGCATAGTACCTTTTCTTCCAAGGATATATCTCATAAAATGTCACCCAATTTTGAACATAATATTCCTACTAAGGGAGAAGGGTTCAAGCATTTTTAGTGAGTTGTGATAAATGTGCCAAGGTCAGAGACAGAAGCAAATCTAACATTAGAAAACAAGTCAACTGAATACAAGGCCTATCTTCTGCCCAAACTACACCAACCTGCCAGAGAGGAGTTCAAAATGATCCTCGCACCTTATATAGAAAAAGACAATGCAAACTTTGCTGCTAGTAGACCTATCTCGTTCAATTTCTGTACTGTCCCAGGAAGCACCCTAACTTATGAAATCCTATTATTTAATATTGCCTGGCCTTTTCTACCTAAGCTGTGTTAAAGGGATTCAATCAAACAGAAACTAAGCACTATAACTGTAAAATATTTGTATCATCTCAGAAGCAGGCACTATTAAAATAGCAACGTTACCATGTGTCATTAAAAAAGGCTTATTCAAGCCGGGGACCCAGTGGCTCTTGCCTACAATTCCAGCACCTTGGGAGGCAGAGGCGAGAGGACTGCCTGAGCTCATGGGTGTGAGACCAGCCTGGGCAACTTGGCAAGACCTCATCTCTAGAATAAATGGAAAAACTAGCTGGGCGTGGTGGCACATGCCTGTAGTTTCAGCTAATTGGAAAGCTGAGGTGGAAGGATCGCCTGAGCCCAGCAGGTCGAGGCTGTGGTTGCCATAATCGTGCCACTGCACTCCAGCCTAGGACACAGAGACTCTGACTCAAAAGAATAAATAAAAAATAAAAATAAAAAAGGTTTATTCAGGTCTGATGATATCAAATGTACATGCTAAGTTTAATAAGATCTGCCCTTCTCTTGCAATCCAGGGTTGACATGACTCCACCCAGCAAATAAAGCCCACCCTGTATCTCTTTGTCTACAGGAGCTTAAAAGACAGCCTTGCCACTTGACTGGAATAAACACACATCAAGGATGACATCAGACAGGGGAGGAGAGGAGGACAGTCAGAGGTCCCTGGCCTCCAAGGAGAGCTATAGTGAGAGCTCTAAATGCCTGCACTGCCCAGAGCCCATCAGAGCTGTGAACAGGTCCATTTTCATGTAAGTATATATATAACCCAAGGTCACTGAGCTGGTGCCAGAGCACAACTATAAACCTGGGCTGTGTGGCTCCAGGCTGTGCTCCTTATCACTTTCTGGGCAGCCACCTGATATATGAATCCCCCATATATATATACACACACATATATTAAAATTTAAGGTTGAAAAGAACTTTGCATTGCCAGGCACATATTATAAAATTAAGAGTAAGATATGTTAGCTGGCTGGCACAGATTCCATCCTGCACCAGGAGCTCTTCTCCTTGGCTACAGACAAACCTTTATCTGAAAGGCCATCACCATGTTATTTTGAGCTCTTGGTCACAAGAGGAAGAGAATCTTTAAAGGGAAGGGAGGTGCCTGGAGAAAATCAAACAAAAAAATAGGTAATCAAAAGGCAAGGCATTACTGCTTTCTTTACATGCAAAAAATATTAACTTTACTACCACTCAGAAGAGATCCATAAAAGACAGGGACTGTCAAAAGGATTATATATTTTACCCCAGGTCAAGTGTTTGCATTTTGATATTTCACATTCAGCTATATATATCAGGCATGTATCCTTACAGGATAAAGTTTTTTGGGGAATGTTTCAGAGTTTTCACATCTACAGGATAAACAAGAAGAGAATTATACATTGCCTCTTCTGGGCCAGGCTCCTAAGATATTTTATGTTCCTTTATTCCAGTACCATGAGATGGGAAAAGAGTGTAAGCCCCACTTCTTTTTTCTTTTTATGAATGTGGAAACTGAGATAAGTCACCTGCCTAAGGACATGCTGGCAGCTGGAATTTAAATTAGGACTGTGTGCCCACCTCCAAAATCCACTCTTCCCACACATACCATCACCTGGGGCCAAGGAGATCCAGTGTTTCTTTACTTTTCTTTTTTTTTTTTTGAGTTGGCGTCTCACTCTGTCGCCCAGGCTAGAGTGCAGTGGCACACTCATGGCCACCCCAGTGTCGACCTGCTGGGCTTGGTGATCCTTCCGCCTCAGCCTTACAAGTAGCCGGAACTATAGGCGCACTACCACGCCTGGCTAATTTTTTGACTTATTGTACAAGCGAGGTCTCGTCAAGTTGCCTGGGCTGGTCTCAAACCCGCAGCCCCAGGCAATCCACTCACCTCAGCCTCCCAAAGTGCTGGGATAACAGGCTGAGCCACAAGCCGGCCCAGTGTTTCTCTTTTTAAATGAAAAACTGAAAGTGAAAATTTGACTGTAACTTGCAATTCTTTAGCCAATCAACAAGAGTGCCAAGGTTCTACCACACACCAGGCATGCAGAGGGGAGAAAAGTACATGAAAATCAACAAAGCTCCCCATTTAGAGAGAGGCTTAGTCCTTCACCCAAGTCACAGCAGGGAGTCCTGTCAGTTACTTCCTATGGGTTTGCCAGAGTTAGAACTGCAGGTTGGTTGTTTTGTAAACTAAGAAGGTATTCTGGCATGGAGGCTGTCAGATTGAGGGCAGGGAAACATTTCTGTGGAAGCATATAGTGTTCTGATAAGCGTGTGTTGTGCTTCCCGGTTTTAAAGGAAAAGGATTAACAAACAAACAAAAATCACACTCAATTAAGGACTATTTTTGGTCTGTAGTTTTGGTTTTCCAAATACTTTCTAAACATCTAAGATATGCAATAAAAGGACAAAAGGAGAAGGATCCATCTCTTCCTCTGTTGAAGTATCAGGCATTTCACCTCTTCTTGAACATTTTATTATGGCTATCTCCATAACTCACTCCCTTCTGAAAATAAGCCAGGTGAGCAGGCATCAGCTCTGTGCCCAGTAAGATGGCCAGCAGGATGGTGTCTCTCTTAAAAAGAAAGAGCCTCTCAAAGATACTTGCTGAGTGACTACAAAGCTACGTTTTCTTCACAAATTCAAGCCAATGTTGATTTGAACAATGTATCTGGCACCCCCAAGGCCAGAGAATAATCTGAACTAATAGGTTCTCAAAGGAACCCACTCTGCCTTCTACTATCAGTTCCAAGATCTATTGACAGAGGTTTCTGGCAGATTCCACAGCCTGGAGGGGAAGAGGCAATCTCTAAGAATCAGGATCCCTATCACGCATAATGAAACTGTTCTTTCATGTGAGTGCAGAGAGTTGAAAGGCTGGATGCACTTAAGCCAGGTTTTTTTTTTTTTTTGGTAGATGAAGTCTCATGAACTCAAGCAATCCTGCCTCAGCCTCCCTAAGTGCTAGGATTACAAGCATGAGCGACCCTGTTTGGTCCAGTCAGGTGTTTAATTAGTTTTTCAACCTTAACAACCCAAAGCCAACCAAATCTGCATACTTTCTCTGAGACAGCTACTTTATTTCACAAAATGGGACACTGAGTAGGCCTATCAGCTTGTATTACATTCATTAAATAAACCTAATCACACACTGCACAGCATACTCGGGTAGAAGAATCAAATGTTAGTTCCCCTCACCACTAACATCTCCCTGAGTCATGGTGTTACATCATTCTGGCAGGGGAGTCTGTATGAAGTTCTCTCTCCAGATGGAGTGAAACACTGGAAGACTGCAGAGTCTGGGCTTTGGGAGTGGGAATTCTGGACGATTTCCCTGATTCTCTTTTAAGTGAAACACTTGGGCAGATAGTCATGGCTTGGAAGATTGCATATAAATAAAGAACTGCAAAATAAAATACACTGTTAAGCATTTTAACCCAGTATTAGATGTTCATTCCGGGTTTTCTTTTTTTTGAGTCTCACTCTGTTGCTCAGGCTGAAATGCAGGGGCACGCTCATGGCCACCGCAGCCTTGACCTGCTGGGCTCAGGCAATCCTTCTGCCTCAGTCTTCCTAGTAACTGGAACCACAGGCAGGTGCCACGCAGCTAATTTTTTGTAAAGACAATTTATTGTAAAGACAATGTCTCCCCAAGTTGCCCAGGGTGGTCTTGAACCCCCAAGCTTAGGCAGTCTTCTAGCCTTGGCCTCCCAAAGCGCTGAGATCACAGGCTTGAGTCACTGTGCCCGGCCATCATTCTGGGTTTTCTAACAAAAATCTCTGCCCTAAGATTCCAGAATAAAGTACAAGGAGCCAATTTTCCTTAATAGTCATACCACAGCTTCCAGGTAAAAACACTCGTGGACTCCATTTTATGTCTTATCACCTAACATTCAAGGGCAGACCCCCAGAGAACCACTTATGCAGGGGATTTACACTCATGCATTTCTTGGACACCCTCAATGCTGCTGTCCGTGGAGCTGCCAGCCCTGACTGATGGGGTCACCCTGCCTGCCCAGCAAGCACCGTCTCCCGAGTACTCCTGCATCTCAACAAGGACTACAGGGGAGTCAGGCAGAGAGAACACAGGACCACAGCCAGTGACTGAGCTAAAAAAGGCTTCACTGAAGGACTGTCATCTTCTGAGACCCAGCATCCTCAGGGGACAGGCTGTGAAGTTTAATGCACTGCTGCACCATGAGAAAAATGAAGATAAAGTAGTAAACTTAAAGAACTTTCAAACTATGGTATCTTGTCTTTCCTAATTTTTTTGTCCTTTTCATTTTAAGTCTTTTTTTAAAAGTTGGTGACAGTTTTTTTTAAGTTTAATATTCTTACTTGGTAATAATAATAACCAATAATAAATGAAAAAACTGGCAACCCTACACTGGCCTCCAGCATTTTGTGGGAAATTTTACTGCCCAGAAAAAAATCAGACTGTCTTACTTTGACTTTTCCTTTACAAATTTTATTTGTAAAAGGCTTAAGATATTTGAATGATCGAATATGTAAGTTAAAAACAAATTCAGAGCACTATTTTCATATTCAAATGGCAAGTGACAAGTGATGACAGAGGCACAGTTAATGAAAGTCAGCTGCACTGATACCACAGAATATCTTCACAGGGCTGTAATGAGGACCACATCAGAAAGCTAGGAAGGACTTCCCCACGTCTGACCTTCACGTGTATAAGCTACTAGTATTTTCTTTTTCTCTGTAATGTGTTCTTTCAGTATTCAAATATGCTGCTGCAGTTGTTTTTACCTTTGTTTATTTCTAAATAATGTCTTTTTGCCTCTTTTTTGTTTTAAATTTTCTCTTTATTACTGGTATGGAGCAACTTGTTATTTGGTAAAGGTTTTTTATTTATTTATTTATTTATTTATTTTAAAGATGTGGGGTACAATTCAGGATTAGGTATACAAGAAGTCATTGTATAGGTAAGTTTGGGCTTCCCTTTAGTACACACTTTGCCTGGTTTGAAGTCAGGTACCCTTATTGATGTTGTGTCCCCCCTCCTACCCCCACCCTAGCAGTAACCCACTACTACCTAGTATTTTCAACAAAGTAAAGTCAATTTAAATTGCAAAGTAAGCTAAGGAACAGAAACGGTTTAAAAAACCAACTCATTCGCAGCCTTGGCCCTGATCACTAGCTGTACCACAGAGGGTAAGGTCTGGTCTCTCTGGGATAACTTTCAGGGCTGTTGCGAGGTCTCTTGCAGGTGCATAGTGTAGTAAGTGCTCACCAAATAGCAGCGACTGCTAATAAGACATTATACCCTAGATGCACAGAAAACTAAATTACTCATCCAACATCAGTTAGCTGCAGAGCCTAGAGCAAGAGCCCAGATTTCCCATTCTTACTCGAGTGCTTCTTCTAGAACACAATGCTGTTGGAGCAAGGGTGGGGGTAGGTTGTTACAGATAAAATCATTTCAGTTCAAACAAAATTAATAGCCAGCTTCCAAGAGTTACACAGAAATAAAGCAAAGTTGACAAATATACGCACTGATGGGGTTGTTTTCTGAAACACATGCTTTATAAATCGCTTTTACCTGTTCATGCTAAACCTACTGGGAGTCCAACAGAAGAAGACCAAGAACTCAGCACTATTCCACAGAAAGAGCTCCTGCGGCTCCCACCCAGAAGCATGGCATCACCATCACACACACCCATGCCACACAGACTCACAGTCGGTAAGTAAGTTTGCTTACAACACTGAAATCACTATGAGAAAACAGAAGGCCAGGTATGTTAGACAGTTGTAAATTTCTAGTCAACTAGTTTTTTCTGTTTTTCAAACTTTAAAAAGCTACCCCTGTGTTGGGAGCCAGCCATAGAGGCCTGCCT
This sequence comes from Carlito syrichta, assembly GCF_000164805.1. NCBI lineage: Eukaryota > Metazoa > Chordata > Mammalia > Primates > Tarsiidae > Carlito > Carlito syrichta. Next base: position 418,853 of record NW_007074469.1, read on the forward strand.
GCTGACAAAGTCCAGGGGGCTGAAGACCCCAGGCCGCAAAGCGAGCCTGGGTAGCTGAAACCCTCACTTCTTCTATTTTTTGTTATTAAAGCAGCCGGAAAATTCTGTACAGTCTGAAGACAAAAAACAAAGTTCCACTGATATTATACATCCCCCCATGCTAAGGAACTAGAGGAGAGTCTACGAGATAATTACCTTTGTTTTACCTGAACTCCCTCCCCAACCTCCCAGTGTTAGGCCACGCTATCGCAAGATTAAGCATTATGGTTGGAAAAAGTACAATAGGACAGGAAGTGCTCCTTTTGATGTTCGTTAAGGAACTCATTGGCCCTGCCAAATAATTACAAGTAAGGACTTGAAACATCAGTGTGGGTAGATAATTGCTTGATAAATTCTATTCCTTGTAATTGGCGATTAACTAAGAGAAATTCAGAGATGTTGCTTTACCCCAGCTAATAGTGATTGGTATTGTAATTTGTATTTTAAAGGAGAACGCCAGTTCACAAATTGTATCTATTTGAGTTTTAAATATGGAATTTAACGTATACTTGTATGGCCATTTTAATGTTTTGCCACTTCTTGCTATTTAGATTTTGTACATATAGGATTAAGGCTATAAGATTGTGTTGCTGTAACATAACACTAGCTTGCCAAAATGAAAATGTAATGTGAATTAGTAACTGTAGTTAATAGGTTTCAGACTCCAGTAATCACCGTAAAAATGAGTGATAGACTTCTTTTTGTAGCTTAAGGATTCGTATGAGATAAGTAGCTAGATGTGTTGAGGAGGTAATTAGGTTAAGCTTAGTAGACTGAGAGGAATAACATGTCTAGCACAGTAAGATTCTTTTTAAACATATCATATGAATTATTAGCTGAAAGTTTGTGGGTTTTCGAGACTTGGTAATTGTCATAGAATAGCTAAGGGGTTTTAGAAGATAACAGTTAGATTAAACGTTTTAGATGAGAAATGAGAATTGCCTGCTTTGAAGATAATGCTTGCTCTGTTTTCTGTCTTAGGTAAGTTACTGATTGTGTTTAGTTCTAAGAATTTTTGCAAAATTACTTCCCTGTAATAAGGGTACATAAACTCACTGTTAACTGGCAATAAACAGCATCTGTCCTGCTTACAACAGAGTCAGTTGTCCCAAGTGTTTCTTTCATCGCCTACTCCGTTTCTCCTTCGGGAAACCCTGAACCCGGCTGGAGAGGGACTCCGGCACCCTTGTAATGTCAAATTCTTTTACCAGGCTAGGTAATTCAATTCTGTGAAGACAAAATCCCATTTGAAAAATAATACTTTGGCTGGGCTCGGTGGCTCAGCCTGTAATCCCAGCACTTTGGGAAGCTGAGGTGAGTGGATTGCCTGAGCCCATGGGTTTGAGACCAGCCCATGCAACTTGGCAAGAACTCATCTCTACAATAAATTAAAAATTAGCCGAGCATGGTAGCATACGCCTGTAGTTCCAGCTACTTGGAAGGTTGAGGTGGGAGGATAGCTGGAGCCCGGCAGGTCGAGGTTGCAGTGGCTGGGAGCATGCCACTGCACTCCAGTCTGAGCAACAGAGTGAGACTCAAAAAAAAAGAAAAGAAAGAAAGAAAAATAATACTCCACCTAGACAACTTCCACTAAATAGGCTTTATTTTATTTTATTTGTAGAGAAGACAGGGTCTTGCTCTGTCATCCAGGCTGGAGTCCAGTGGTACTATCACAGCTCACTTTCAGCCTTGACCTTCTGAGCTCAAGTGGTCCTCCCACTGCATGCCACTGCATGTAGCTAATTTTTTTTTTTTTTGAGTTGGAGTCTCACTCTGTCACCCAGACTGGAGTGCAGTGGCTGCTCCCAGGCACCACAGCCTCGACTTGCTGGGCCCCGGCGATCCTTCTGTCTCAGCCTTCCAAGTAGCTGGAACTACAGGTGCACGCTACCACGCCCGGCTAATTTTTTTTTTTGATTTATTGTAGAGATGAGGTCTCGCCAAGTTGCCAAAGCAGGTCTCGAACCCTCAGGCTCATGTAGCTAATTTTTAATTGTTATTTTTGTAGAGTTGTGGTCTTGCTATGTTGCCCAGGCTGGTCTTGAACTCCTGGCCTCAAGCAATCCTTACCCCTTGGCTTCCCAAAGTGCTAGGATTACAGGTGTGAGCCACTGCACCCATCCTAAATCACTCAATTATTAAAAAAGTCTTTTTAGTTTTTCATACCCTTGTAAATTTTGTGTATCTTTTAAACCAAATCAGCTTCTTATTTGATTAACAATATACAAAAATCTGCTCATTTATAATTTCACATAATAACTCATCTTCTCAAATCCATAAGAATTTCTACTACAATCGTCTATAGAAAAAAAATCCAAGAGAGTCTGATTTGCTTCACAAAGGCACTTACTGGAAACATTCTTCTAGTCTCTGAATTTCACAGAACTACCACTCTAGGGACCCCTTGGTGCTGGCAAGCTTGTGGACTCCTCCCTGGGTCATGCTGCGGGGCACATGGTCTTTCCCAGACACTGCTATCATGAGCAGCACACAACCACAAGCCCCGACACGGTCAGGGAACACTGCCACTGTGGGAAAGAATCCTTCCCTGTGTTGAGCTCACTGTCCTACATGGAGATGGAACTACAAAAACTGGCCTCAGAAGGACCCTATGAGCTAACTGCTCAAATGGCAGTCACCCAGGTGAAGCTGCCATAATGTTACATCACACCCAGCACCATATTCATATAGCATTTTTCTAAAGGAACTGGAGGAATGAACTTATCTTCACAACATTCCAGCGAGGAGGAAGCCTTTCCGACCAGCCCTCATCCCAAGCCTGACTGGAGGCATCTTCATTGTACCCCCAAGCACTCCCTACATATCTCTATCCCGGCTGTGACCAACCTGTCCTGAGCTCCCCATGTGCTCGGACCCACCCCTGGACAGAGCCCGTGTTCTGTTTACCACTGAAATCTCCAGTGGGCAGTGTAACACTAAACACACAATAGGTGCTCAACAAACGATCTGGTAACTGGAAGGGAAAAGAAACTCTGAGGCAAAAGCTTCATGCTCTGGAGTAGGCCAGAGGTTATGATCTTCCACTGAATGCCTCACAGTGAGAAACATTTACTGAGCACTTTAAGTACCATAGGTTACACGTGGAGGAAACAAAAATGAGCAGGACAAAAACTCAGCCATCCGCATGGGGAGCACGTGCCTCTCTTAAGTGCATATATCTATGTGTTTGTTAGAGGACAGAGAAACACACGGTCTGGTGTGTTTCCTTGGTCTCTGGTTTCTTCCTTATTCCCAAACAGCCCATGCCACCCTACCAAATCAGTTTCACTGTCATCGTGCCAGTGCTTACCAAAAAGCCTTTATGGTTCCGGGTGCCCACAGGATAGGGTGCCCCTTCCTTAGCATGGCCATCAAGGTCCTGCAGCATCCATTCCCGCATCCTGCAAGGAATCCTCCCCAGAAGGTGGGGAGACCACTACACTGCTGCCCGGCTTAGAAAGAAGCCCTTCTCACTCTCCTCTGCCCCACTCTAAAGCACATCTTTGCTCATCCAGCTCCCACTCGGTCCACCAAGCCTTTCTCCACCTAGGGTACTTGTACTGATTTCTCCAACACATAGTGTAACCATATTATCTCTCATTTTTACTTTTAATTTTTTGAGTTGGAGTCTCACTCTGTCACCCAGACTGGAGTGCAGTGGCATGATCACGGGTTTCTGCAGCCTCAACCTTCTGGGCTCAGGCAGTTCTTCCATCTCAGCCTCTTGAGTAGCTGGGACTACTGGTGAACACCACAACACCCAGGCTGGTCTGGGATGCCCGGGTTCAAACAGTCCACCCACCTCAGTCTCCCAAAATGCTGGGTTTACAGGCATGAGCCACTGTGCCTGGCCATTACCCTTCATTTTTATATATTTAAATGTAGAGCCATAAAAGATTGCTCATTCTGAATTGTTTTTAACACTACTTTATGTCAGGTGCTAAAATAACAGCATAAACCTTATTTAATGGCTTAGTAACTCCCTGTATTCTGTATGACCCCAGATTGGATATTTGAAACAGGTATAGCTATACTACTGAATTTTAATACCATGTCCTCAAAGTCAATATCTTATTTATTTATTTACTTATTTCTTTGAGTTGGGGTCTTATTCTGTTACCCAGAATGGAGTGCAGTGACATGATCCCAGTTCACCACAGCCTCAACCTCCTGAGTATTGGGACTACAGGTGTGTGCCACCATGCCCAGCTAATCTTTTGGTTTTTTGTAGAGACAAGGTCTCACTATATAGACCAGGCTGGTCTCAAACTCCTGGACTCAAGTAGTCGTCCTGACCTGGCCTCTCAAAGTACTGAGATTACATGCGTGAACCACTGTACCCACCAAGGCCAACATTTTAAAAACAGACAACACAAATATTTCCCAATGATCTAGTAACAGAAAAGTACCAAGGGAGGTTCTCAAAACAAAACAAAAACCACAAAAATTAGAGGCTTAATTTTTCTTTTCTTTTTTTGAGTTGGAGTCTCACTCTGTTGCCCAAATTGCAGTGGCACACTCACAGCCACCCCAGCGTTGACCTGTTGGGCTCAGGCGATCCTTCCGCCTCAGCTTTCCAAGTAACTGAAGCTACAGGTGTGCATCACCACGCCTGGTTAATTTTTTGATTTATTGTAGAGATAATGTCTCACCAAGTTGCCCAGGCTGTTCTCAAACCCGTGGGCTCAGGCAGTTCTCTCACCTCAGCCTCCCAAAGTGCTGGGATTACAGGCTTGAGCCACTGCACCCGGCCAATTTTTTTTTTCTTTTATTTATTTATTTATTTTCAATTTTTCCATAAGGCATTTTACATGTTGTACTGCTTTGTTTTGACAATTTAAAACTGATTCGTCTCAAAATCCTGTCTTCCAACTACCAATGGTTAAGATACTAAATACATGTATAAGTATATGGAATGATGCTTTAAATTCTGTATGCCAAATTTCCATACTACTCAGTGTTACTTGGACTACCTCTGGGGAAATCCCTTACTGCCAATCCCTGACGGTTGCTGCCCTTTATTTTGAGGAATCATTCCATTTATGAAACTCTAGTTTTGACTACTTTTAAGGGGGTTTCCACAGAAACAACTGTTACCCCCACACACCTGATAAACCTCAACGTCAAGTCCCATAAGTACGATTTCATTTAAAAACGTCCCCTGAAGCTTCAATTTCAGATCCTTGACCGGGAGCGTTACTGTACTCACTTCACTACTGTACTTCACGGAAGAATTATCCCCACATTCACCAGTCACCGGGTTATTTGAGGTCATGGACAAACACAGCTGAAGTCCCTCTGTCCGCTTTTACAGTTAACACAAGAAACTTCATGCAGTTTCTTTAGCCTTAATATTCTCCGCAGGCAATTTTAAACTTCTTCCTTTCAGTGTACCACGAAAATGGGTGCAAAAATGAAAAAACAAGTCCTGGCTTAAAGTGAAAATACTGCCCCTGAGGCAAAGCTAAGGGAATCCAAATCCGCTCGAGGCGACTCGCCTTGGCCATCGAGCCAGCAGCACGCCGTGGGGACGGTGGCTGTTAGCATCGACTTCACTGCCCGCCGGCCTCCCCCCTCGCACCTTGTTCCTTCGTCAAGGGCCGAAGTTCCCGCAGAGGGGCGCGCCCCCACCCTCGCAGAACCGAGCGGGACCAAGGCAACAACACCCCGGCTTCGCGACGGGCCCGTGGAGGAGGTGGGAGGAGACGGCCCGGGAGGCGAGTGCCTGAAAACCCGGCTCCGACCCGGGACGCGGGGCACGCGGGGCTGGCGCCCA
>NW_007074469.1:425222-477803 GCF_000164805.1 Carlito syrichta
CCTCCCTGCGCGCTTGTGCCCACGCTGCTCTTCTGCCGCTGCCTCCGCTCGTGCGCCCTCGCCGCCCTCCCTTTTCTGGCGGCTCTCCTTGCTTTCTCTTACGTCCTCTCTCTTCCCCTTTTCACTCCTCCTTACCCTGCTTTCACCGTGCACAGCCCCAGAATACCATCCACGTTTACTAGCCGTCTGTCCCCCAAGCCTGTTGCACACTCTCAAGATTGCCCCCAGAGCCCCTGTCGCAAACTCAAAATGTTGCCGGGACGCTGGAAAGTCTCCAAAGCAGGCTCCACCGTCACACGCTGGCGACTGGGGTTCTTGTCTGGACCCCTCTCGAGCACAGACGCCGCTCGCTGGTGGGAGCCCCTCGCACCCCTGTCCCTACCACGTCTGCCTCCTGTTTTCCAGGAAAACACACGGTATCAGTTATCTGTCTATCTATCTATCTATCTAGCTAATCTATCATCTGTCGTCTCAGGGTGCAGAAGTTTTTGTTTTGCTTGATTTTTTAAAAAATGTGTCATTTGGAGTATGCTTAATTTTTAAAATAAGTTAATGGCATGATCCTTTGGGGTAAGCAAGCGAGTTAAAACTCAAACACTGTTAGGAGATTGAAACTCTCAAAGTTTAGGAATTATGTGCTCGGGTAGTTTGTTTTGCCATTTCTATTTGAAAGGATTTAAGGATACAGAAAATCACTGCTCATTCCTTGCCAGATATTTGTTTAGCAAATTCCTCAGCGTGAACTCGAGCATCTCAGAACACAGGGTTCTAAATATGATAGGAGCTGGCAATGCCTGCCGAATGATCACGTTACCCACCGAATTTCAGCTGTAACTGTATTTAGAACTAGGTTTAGTAATGCACAAGTTCATGTGTATGTTGCACAACAAACCTCATTTGTAAAAAGCAAGCATTGCCTACAGAGTAAATTGAAAGAAGTTTACAGCTATGAGATAATTCTTAACTTTGCAAAAAGCAGTCACAGTAGGAATCCTTTCAGTATAAGTGTGTAGTTCTTAGACTATATAAACTATGATCCATCTCTATTATTGTAAACACAATTCCCTCACTTATAATCACCAAACATTTCTTGACTCTGAGTTTCTCTTCTGTGAGAGTAGTGATGAGAGTAGTGATTCCTCCTTTCATCCAGCATTGCCAGAAGAATTTAAAAAAGACGAAAAGTATACAATCCGTTGTAAACCATAACACACTATGTAGATGTAAGGAATTAAAGAAACTGATTTATATACGACTTTTCAGGGCCCACAGTGAATGCCTGAAATCTTGGATAGTACAGAACCCTATATTTACTATGTTTTCTCCTGTACATACACATCTATGACAAAATTTAATTTAGAAATTAGGTATAGTAAGAGATTAACAACAATAATAAAATACTGGTGACCCTTGAACAACATGAGTTTGAACTGCAAGGGTCCACTTACATGGGGATTTTTTTCTGCTTCTGCCACTGTTGAGACAGCAAGACCAACTTCTCCTCTTTCTCCTCCCCAGCCTCCTCAAAGTGATTGGAGGATCAAAGACCTTTAGCCTGTAATCCGCGCCTTTGGGAGGCTGAGGTGAGTGGATTGCCTGAGCCCGCGGGTTCGAGACCCGCCTGGGCAACTTGGCGAGACCTCATCTCTACAATAAATCAAAAATGAGCTGGGCGTGGTAGCGCGCGCCTATAGTTCCAGCTCCTTGGAAGGCTGAGGCAGAAGGATCGCCAGAGCCCAGCAGGTGGAGGCTGCGGTGGCCGGGAGCGGCCACTGCACTCCAGTCTGGGCAACAGAGTGAGACTCCAACTCAAAATAATAATAATAATCATCATCATCATCATCATCCACTTATACTTCATGAATAGTAAATATATTTTCTTTTCCTTATGATGTTTTAATGTCATTTTCTTTTCTCTAGCTTACTTTGTTGTAAGAATATCGTATATAATACAAAATATGTGTTAGTCGACTGTTTATGTCATCCGTAAGACTTCTGGTCAACAGATTAGCTTCTGGCTATTAGTAGTTAAGTTTTTGCAGAGCCAAAAGCTATACACGGATTTTTGGCTGCATGAGGAGTCAGCATCCTGAACTCCCACATTGTTCAAGAACCAACAGTAGAACAATTACAACAATATACTGTAAGAATCATGTGAATGTGGTCTCTCTCTCTCAAAATATCTAATTGTACTGTACACATCTGTGTAGTCCATCGTGCTCCAGCACCTAGAACAAGTCAGTAAAAATTGATAGGATGAATAAACTAATGAAGTTTTCATAAACATCCATATTAATAAAATTTGTTGGCTCCTCGGGCTCTGTCTTAAATTCAGATTTTGAAATAAAGTGACACCCCACATCCTTTTTTCCCAAAATTCCTCTCCACCATTTGGTGAGGCTCTCTTTTCTCACCATCTTCACTTTAATACCATCTTCACTACCTAAGGCAGTGAAGTTTTGAGTATTAAAAAAGGCCAGAACCAGAAGAGCATGTAGAGTAACACAGAATCCAGGACAGAACTCTGGGATTACCAATACCCAAAAGATAGGCAAAGGAAGACAAGCTGGAAGGGAGGGAGAGAAGGATCTAGAGACAGTGGGGTCATGGAGAAACAGGGGAGAGTTGTGTTTCACAAAGGTGGGAGTGATCAGGAGAGCTTGTGTCACTAATAGGTCAGGTAAAAAGAGTAAAGGCAGTCGTTGATTCGCATGGTAGTAAGGGACCAGAGAAATGCTTGTTCAACTTGAACAGTGCAAAGTAATCTTTATAATCAATAGGAAAATTATTATTGTTTCACGATCTTTAAACCTTTTGTCAAAATATGGAAAACAATTGTCGTTTATAAGTGTATAAAGAAATGAGAAAATAGTAAAATTAGTATTTGTTTAGGACACTGGAATTTAAGACATAAGAAACACTGAGAATTGAGGGGTTTTTTTGGGGGGGTAAAGTTACCTATCAAGAATAGTTTGAACAGTGCTTGTCTTCTTTTTGCCATAACTTACTATGAGAATTGAACATCTCTTTTATGCCTTGGTGAATTGTCATACTCTTTTCTAAGTTTGGATCATCTTTTAACTTTTCATCTTTTGAGCTTCCAGTGTCATGAAGTAGCTCTGAGAGGTCCATTAATGCTCGTTTTTGTTTTTGTTTTATTTTGTTTTACTGGTGTCACCTCTTCCAGGTCACCTTCAACTTCTCATCACAGCCACTTTCCTCCTTATAGAGATGACAAGCTTGCTGTCACAGAGTTCCTCTGGCTGTGTATCTAAGAGTCTCCCACAATCAGTTCTTTCATCAATAACTCCACTTACAGTAGATTCAGATTTCACTTCCAGCATTATCACTTGTTGTTTCTTTGCTACACTTTTATCTGTGTTGGCCAATTTCTTCTCTTGATTGTTCATTTCTGTAAAATGTCACATGGGGTTAGCACTGGGACAACAAGACAACAACTGCATGCTTTGCTGTCTGTGTGTGAACTGAATGACTTACACAGCAACCACCCACCAACAGATCTGGAAACAAATGTTGCATGGTAAAGAATCTGACTCTGGTATTTGATGGTTAATTGCTGACATCTCTCAAGTCTTGCCTTTTCCTTTTCTGCCCTACATCTGGGCAAGCTGATCAGAAAGCCTGTGTGCACCCTCTTTTGGTGCTAGTGAGAGATTCAAACCAGGCAAGCCCCTGCTCCCATGCAGAACCTTAACCCTAGTCCACTCCCCTGCACAGAATGAATACCTCCAGCCAGGCTCCTTTCCTGTGTTCAAGCCATTTTCAAATTAGCTCAGGAGGGTGCCCCTATTCTCCCCAGAAAGTTTCAATTATGTAAATAACAAAGGAATGTTGAAAACAAGCTCCCCCTCTTGGTGTATGTGTGGCACCAACAGTCTTGACATGCAAACCAAATTTTTTGGCAGGAATCCACCTATTCTTCAGGATGTCCACAGAAGTCATGACTGGTCACTGATGATGATGCATGTGCTATTATGTGGAGTCTATGGTCTAAAGAGCCGGTTGTGAATTTTGTACTTCCTGCAATTACTCAGAGTTCACATACCATGGTAACTAAAATCTGTAATGCGGGGGAACAAGTGTTATTTAACTAAACTGTGGTAACTGAAATTTATGCTTATCAGAACCATGCAAAGAGGATTGTCTGTATTTAAAGCATTCATTACAGTGAGGATGTACAGTGAGGAGTGAGACTGCACTGAATTGAGTAACACATGCAAAGTGAAGACCAGAGGCACAAGAGAAGCAAGCAGGTCTCGATCTGGCTCCTGCCAAGACTCATTTTGGTCATTGTCACCACACAGTCTGTAGAGACACAGGGCATTATGTGCCATTCCTATTGTTGTGATTATACCTTAACCCCTTTGTTCTCCATTGAGAGAGCACATCTGAACGCCAGTGAGCTTATAGAGGAAGCTTGAATCAGCCCTGATCTTTTTTAAAGAATGTAATTTACAGCCAGGCTCAGTGGCTCAGCCTGTAATCCCGAGGTCTTGGGAGGCTGAGGCCCGCCTGGGCAACTTGGTGAGCCCTCATCTCTACAATAAATCAAAAAATTAGCCAGACGTGGTAGTGCGCGCCTGTAATTCCAGCTACTTGGAAGGTGAACGCGGAAGGATCGCTGGAGCCCAGCAGGTCGAGGCTACGGTGACCGAGAGCAGCCACTGCACTCCAGTCTCGGTGACAGAGTGAGACTCCAACTCAAAAAAAAAATGTAATTTACAAACATGTCAATGATTCATGTCAATGATCAGTAGCAAATTTCTTGTGTGTGCCTTACAGTTGATCAAAATGCACACGTTTCATGGTGTTGAGAACTGTACTATGTACAGTCTATGGGGTAAGGTAGCAAGTAGGAGCAGCCACTGAAGAATACTAAACTTGATATACGAGGGAACATCAAAAAAAAATTTATTTGCAAAAATTTTGCATTTATTCTTTTTTTTTTTTTTGAGTTGGAGTCTCACTGTCGCCCAGACTGGAGTGCAGTGACCGCTCCCAGCCACCGCAGCCTCAACCTGCTGAGCTCTGGCGATCCTTCCAGCCTCGACCTGCTGGGCTCCAGCAATCCTTCCGCCTCAGCCTTCCAAGTAGCTGAAACTATAGGCGCGCGCTACCACGCCTGGCTGATTTTTTGATTTATTGTAGAGATGAAGTCTCGCCGAGTTGCCCAGGCGGGTCTCGAACCCACGGGCTCAAGCCATCCACTCACCTCAGCCTCCCAAAACGCGGGATTACAGACTGAGTCACCGAGCCCGGCTGCATTTATTCTTTTGTTTGTTTGTTTTGTTTTGTTTTTGAGTTGGAGTCTCACTCTGTTGCCCAGACTGGAGTGCAGTGGCCCCTCCTGGCCACCGCAGCCTCGACCTACTGGGCTCCAGCGATCCTTCCACCTCAGCCTGCCAAGTAGCTGAACTACAGGCGCGTGCTACCACGCCCGGCTAATTTTTTATTTATTGTGGATGAGGTCTCACCAAGTTGCCTAGGCGGGTCTCAAACCCGTGGGCTCAGGCAATCCACTCACCTCAGCCTCCCAAATGCGTGGGATTACAGGCTGAGCCACCGAGGGCATTTATTTTTAATGTTTAAACTTCAATCACTTTCAGAGTACTCTTTGTTTGATGTAATACATCCTATAGAAATGCTTTTTTCCACTGCTCAAAACAGTTTTTGAGCTTGTCAATTTTGATGCCTTTTAGTGCTTCTACCGTTTTTTGTTTCGCCTCTTCCACATTGGCAAAATGTTTTCCTTTGAGGACTTTTTTCATCTGGGGAGAAAAAGTCACTTGGAATGAGAATCAGTGAATAGGGAGGGTAGGGCATGGGGTTTATGCTATCATTGGTCAAAAACTGGTGAACACTCAGCGCACTGTGGGCAGGTGCATCGTCATGGTGGAAGAACCAGTCACCTGTTTGCCACAACTCAGAACATTTCTTCCACAAATCGTGAGGCACAATGCTAGCTGGTATACTGATGCTGATGGATTTGTAGAACACTTACCTCGTGGGGAAAGCCTATATTACAAGGGGTCTGTCCTCCAAAAGATAATTCCAGGCTTTTTGGGGCCCCCCCTCATATTTCTCAATATAGAAATCACAGTAAAATCTAGTGAATATGGAGACTGATATAAAGAAGCATCATTTACAAATTCAGAGTAGGGACCGGGCACGGTGGCTTATGCCTGCAATCCCAGCACTTTAGGAGGCTGAGGCAGGAGGATTTCTTGAGCCCAGTAGTTTGAGACCAGCCTGGGCAACACGGTATGACCTAGTCTCTACCAAAAAAAAAAAAAAAGTAAGCTGGGTGTGGTGATATGCCTATAGTCCCAGCTACTTGGGATCCTGAGGCGGGAGGATTATCTGAGCCTAGGAGGTTGAGGCTGCAGTGAGCTGTACCCCAGTCTGGGCAACAGCATAAGACTCCCAACTCAAGAAAAAATAATAATAAACTTAAAATTAAAAAAAAACCACTCAGAATGAATCCAGGTATTGTAAGGTTTCAAGCTTTTACAATTTTGGGGTCCCTTTTAAGAAAAGAAATTTCAGGCTGGGTGCAGTGGGTCAAGCCTGTAATCCCAGCACTTTGAGAGGCCAAGGTGTAGGATTGCCTGAGCCCATGAGTTCGAGAACTACCTGGGCAACTTGGTGAGACCTCATCTTTACAATGAATCAAAAAATTAACCAGGCATGGTAGCGTGTGCCTATAGTTCTGGCTACTTGGAAGGCTGAGGCAGAAGGATCGCCTGAACCCAGCAGGTCGACACTGGGATGGCCATGAATGTGCCACTGAGTGACGGAGTGAGACTCCAACTCAGAAAAAAAAAATTTTTTTTAAGAAAAGAAATTTCAAAATACAAATGTGAAGCTGCCAAGAACTGTGAAGGGTTTGAGATTTTGCCCTTCTCAAAAGCCAAAGTGCCTCTCAAGGTTTCAGGATGCTGGCAGAAGACACAAGACCCCTGGGTCAGAGGCATAGAGAAGCAAGCAGATCTCAGTCTGTTCTTACCAAGAACAGATATTAAAAGAGCTGATATTATTGCTTTATTTCATTACTTTGTTAATCACAGCACAGCTAGCCACATGAGCTTCACATTTGCCTCAGTTTCCTTTGTCTGAAGTATGATGGGGTGACACGAGGCTGTGCCCAGGTGGGTCACAGCTAATCATAGCCTCTACCTCCTGGGCTCAGGTGATCCTCTTGCCTCAGCTTCCCAAGTAGCTGGAACTACAGGCATACCACCATGACCAGTTAATTTTTTGATTTTTTTTTTTTGTTGTTGTTGTAGAGATAAGATCTTACTACATAGCCCAGGCTGATCTCAAACTCCTGGGCTCACTTTAGCTGAGGAACCTCAAGCTTAGGAAATCCCAGTTTTGTTTTGTTTTTATTATAAAAATATGGGGTACACTTCAAGGTTAGGTATACAAACATTGATTATGCAGGTACCCTTGTTGATGAGGGTGTCCCTCCCTCCCCTAGCAGTTTCCCTCAACGGCCAATCTCCTCCCCCACCCCAGTTTCTCACAATTGCCAATCCCTTCCTTATAGTATTATAATTGTTCAAGGTCCACCTAAGGGACTGCAAGCTAACTTACCCAACCTTTGCCCAGGAGGGAGACATTTTACTGGTCAACAACTCCTCCCACTACCATAGAGGGAGACAGAATCTCTGTGTTTCAAAGTTGTTTACTATACAAATGTTCCTAGAAAGATAGTCTGGAACAAAAGCTGTCGGTGCCTCTGCTCACAAAAGGTATAGAAACATGAGACACCCAGCAAAAGCTTCACATATGTATTTTGAATTCTTTTTTTTTTTTCTTTTTTTCCGAATTGGAGTCTCACTCCATTGGGAAAGCTGTCTCCCAACAAAAATTAGATATAAGGTGAACATTTGTTTCATATGATAAAATAAATAACTTAAAATTTAAAAGAGCTGATAACCAGCAGGTCAACGCTGGAGTGGCCACGGGTGTGCCACTGCACTCCAGCCTGGGCGACAGAGTAAGACTCAAACTCAAAAAAAAAAAAAAGAGCTGACAAATGCTCTCAGCATAATTTTAAAACTGGATATTTTAGTTAATTAATTGGATTGTCTCTATAATTTCTTTTTACTAGATTTTCTTGGCTGCATACATTTGACCATATGATAATGATTTGTAACATCTTTCATAGAAATCACTGAAATGCAATTTTTCTTTAGCGTGGTTGGTTGGAATTGTGTGTGTGTGATTGAAAGTTGGGATGTGTGAAGCATGTGACCCTATATTCAGACACACTGCCCTGAGTAGAGCTCTGCTGTAGGTTTGTGTCCTACAAACATGGGCATTCTGATTGATTATTTTCTACACCATTGCATCCCAGAAGAAAACAAAACGTACAATTGCCTATGCTTCATGATCAAGCGCATCCCTTGCAGGAGAGAACCTCACTTTACTTAGGTGTTGATAAAGACCAATTCTGCAGTTACAATGTTATGTTTCTGTCTGTTGATTGGAGGAATTTTCCATAGAAGAGCTTCCGGCTCCATATGCCACTTCCCCTCCAATGCCCACTTGCCTGTAGGACACGTTCTAATTGCAATGCAGCCTCTGAACATGACCCTTTGTGTCACAACCTTGGGTTAGTTGGCACAGTGGGCAGAAAGCATATTCCTAACTAGAATCATTAGCAGTGATTTCACTATACAACGAGTGACTGGGAACTACAGAATATATCTCACTAAGCCTAATCTGAAAGTATCCTCATTTCAATTTCCCCATACGTGTGGTCACTCAAATACCACCTGACACAAAGGGAAGTGTGGTGGAGAGGGACAAGGCATGAGAAGAGGCAGTGACCTTAACAAACTGCAGTAAAGTGATTCTGCAAATTTTCCAGAAATGCCTAACCATGCAAACACAGTGCAAAGACCCTTCCCAGGTCTTGGCAGGGCCTCTGCATATGAGGGGTCCTGACCTTTAAGCTTCATGGCTTTTGATAAATCTGCAACTGCATAGATTCAAATCTTACAACTGTATATTAATCCAAATCAAAGTAATGTTTTTCTTATTATGAATCAATTAAGATGAATAAGTGTCTCAAACATGAATGTACAAAATATATTTACACTAAAAAAAAAACATCTGTTTTGTACTTGGGGGATCCTATATAAGAATTTCTAGGCTGGGTGTGGTGGTTCAAGCCTGTAATCCCAGCACTTTGGGAGGCCAAGGTGAGAGGATTGCCTGAGCCCAGAGGTTTGAGAACAGCCTGGGCAACTTGACGAGGCCTTGTCTCTAAAATAAATCCAAAAACTAGTCGGACGTGGTAGCATACACCTATAGTTCCAGCTACTTGGAAAGCCAAGGCCGAAGGATCACCTGAGCCCAGCAGGTCAAGACTATGGTGGCTATGAGCATGCCACTGCACTCCAGTCTGGGCGACAGAGCGGTGAGACTCCAACTCAAAAAAACAACAAACGAACAAACAAAAAACTCACTAAAAAAAATCAAAATGAGATATCATTGTTCAGTTATCAACTTGACAAATATTTTTTTCTTATAATTCTTAATATTAGAAGAATTCAGGGATACAGAAACTTTCATGCTCACTGATAGACTATGAATTGGCAATCTTAGCAATATTTAAATTACCTTTAAAACGTATGCCAATAGCCAGACTCGGTCGCTCAGCTTGTAATCCCACGCCTTGGGAGGCTGAGGTGAGTGGATTGCCTGAGCCCGCGGGTTCAAGACCCGCCTGGGCAACTTGGTGAGACCTCATCTCTACAATAAATCAAAAAATTATCCAGGCGTGGTAGTGCGTGCCTGTAGTTCCAGCTACTTGGAAGGCTGAGGCGGAAGAATTGCCGGAGCCCAGCAGGTCGAGGCTGCGGTGGCCAGGAGCAGCCACTGCACTCTAGTCTGGGCAACAGAGTGAGACTCCAACTCAAAAAAAAAAAAAAGTACGCCACCAGGGCAATCCCTTCTGATTCCCTCCCACTCTGGAAGAGTTTCTGTCCTCTCAATAAATCCTGCTTTCTCAAATAAAATAAAATGAAATGTATGCAATCAAGGATTTGGGGGGGCAGTGAAAATATTCTGTGTGATCTATAACAAAGGACACATTATTATACATTTGTGCAAACCCATAAAGTGTACAACACCAAGGTAAACACTAATGTGTCAACGACGTGTCCATTGCACCAAATGCAGCACTCAGGTAGGAGGTACTGGTAGGGCGGGAGGCTGTGCATTTCTGGGGCAGGAAGTAAGTGGGAAATCTCTGTACTTTTAACTCAGTTTTGCCATGAACCTAAAACTGCTCTAAAAATAAAATCTATTTTTAAAAAAATGTAGGGAGGTGGTGGGTTATTGATAAAGATTATGGGGGTAGGGAAGAAGGGACAACACAATAACTCTCACAAGCCATCTTTGGTCACTCCCTTAGCTCTACCCTGCCACTCTGAGTCGTCTCCTTTCCTGAACCTGCCGTGTCCATCAGCAGAGCCTTCCTGTTTTCGAGGGCACTATGATCGCCTGGGGGTAGATGGAGATTCAGCCAGGTTGATTTCTTGGATTCTAAGGTGCTAACTCCCTGGTTTTATACCAAAGCTGGGTCCCAAAAGCAGAACTTTGATGAGGTTATTTGTGATGATCCCTGAAAACATGACGGGGCAGAAAGAACTTCAGTTCTGAAAAACACAACGAGCTGACCAGGCCTGTATACACCTGGAGCACTAGGGAACCAGAGGCACTGAAAAGGAGGGACAGTGGAAGTGTTTTAAAGAAAGAATTTCACATTTTGCAAATAAAGCAAAAAAATCATTGATATTTGTTATGACAGAAGTCAGAATTCTTTGGTTCATTGTATTAATTTCCAAGAACTCTCATAGCAAAGTACTGGACTGCTGAGAACAACAGAAATTTCTTCTCCGTTGGTTCTGGGGGCCAGAAGTCTGAAAACAAGATGTCCACAAGGCCATGCTTGCTCTGGCACCTGCAGGAGAGAACCCTTCCTTTCCTCTCCCAGCTTCTGGTGTGTTGCTGGCAATCTTCATCATCACCTTGGCTTGCAGCTGCAGCGCTTCAATCTCTGCCTTGTCGTCACATGTCTGTGTGTCTATGTGTCTAGGTATCTCTTCTCCTCTTATAAGGACTGCAGTCATTTTGGGCCAAGGGCCCAACCTACTCAAGCATACAGAGTTGTGGACAAGAAAAAGAGTTGTGGGAATCATTGAGAGAGCAGAACTCTGGAAGAAATGGAGGTGGGAGGAGATGTCTAAGCAGATAGACACCTGACCATTATCTCAGAGAAAAGAGGGGAGAGACAGTGTGGCAAGGTTGCTCAAAGCCCCACAATAGTCGCCCAATAGTGATAATGTTATTTTGTCTGTGAAGCCCTAGGGCAGATCAAGACCTAGCAGAGAAGCCCTAAGCCCTGGCAAGTATATCCTCCACCACTACCTTCCCCATGTAGTAATGCCGAAGAAAAAGCAGACAATGTTCCATGTAAACTTGGGAGGAGGGCTAGGGGTTGAATTGTGTTCCCCCAAAAGATATATTGAGGGCCTAACCCCTGGTATTTCAGAGGTGTGGTGACTAGTGCCTGTAGTTCCAGCTACTTGGAAGGCTGAGGCTAAAGGATCACCTAAGCCCAGCAGGTGGAGGTTGCAGTGGCCATGAGCATGCCACTGCACTACAACCTGGGCAACAGAGTGAGACTCCAACTCAAAAATAAAAAATAGAAATAAAAATACATTGACCAATAAAAATTGATGTGTTTACCATGTAATCATGTTGTTTTGAAATATGTATACATTGTGGGATATCTAAATCAAGCTAATTACTATTACCTCATATTTTTTTTTGTGGTGAGAACACTTAAAATCTACTCTTCAGTAACTTTCAAGAATGCAGTACATTGCTATGAACTATAGTCACCATGAAGTATCTCATTTTCTGAGAGTTTTAAATCATAAAGGGTGCTGGATTCTGTCAAATCCTTTTTCTGTATCTCTTGCTATGATCATGGGATTTTTCTTCTTTAGTTTATTGATGTGATGGATTACATTAATTGACTTTTACAAGTTGAGTCAACCCTGCATGCCTGAAATCAATTCCACTTGGTTGTGGTATATAATTCCTTTTTGACATTGTTGGATTTGATTTGCTGATATTTTGTTGAACATTTTAATATCTATGTTCATGAAATAAATTATTCTGTAGTTTTCCTTTCTTGCTATGCCTTTGTTTGGACTTGGTATTAGCATTATGTTGAATTCATGGGCTGCATTAGGAAATATTTCCTTTGATTCTAGCTTCTGACAGATTGTGGAGAATTTGCATAATTTCTTTTTTTTATTTTATTGTTTTCTATTATAGAGATGTGGGTACCAGTGAGGGTTAAATACATAAGTTGGCTTCATGCAAGTGAAGTTTGGGCTTCTAACTGGCACTCCCTCGCCTTGTGTTGTCATGCCCCACACCCCTGTGCTCCTCCCTCCCTCTCTCCCCTAGCAGTGCCCAGTGACTGCTGAGCCCTCCATTGTGCTACTGTGACTAGTGTTCAGGGTCCCACTTATGAGTGAGAACATGTGCTATTCACTTGTTTCTTTGATAGTTTACTTAATATGATGGTCTTCAGTGCCATCCAATTTACAGCAAAGTACATGATTCTATTCTTCTTTATGGCCATGTACACTTCATTATGTATATATACCACATTTTCTTTATCCAGCCCACGTCCAGCGGGTAGTAGAGTTGGTTCCATGTTTTTGCTATTGTGAATAGCATGGCAACAAACATATGTGTGCCAGTGTCTTTTTTGTAGAGCAATTTATGTCCCTCAAGATATATTCTCAGGAGGGAGATTGCTAGATTGTATGGAAGATCAATTTTTAGTTCTTTTAGGAATCACCACACTGTTTTTCATAGAGGTTGAACTAGCTTGCACTCCCACCAACAGTGTAGAAGTATTCCCTTTTTTCTGCACTCACGACAGCATCTGTTGTTTTTTGACGTATTAATGATAGCCATTCTTGCTGGAGTTAGGTGGTATCTCATTGTAGTTTTGATTTGTATTTCTCTGTTGCTTAGTGAGGCTGAGCATTTTTTCATGTGACTGTTGGTTGCTAGTATGCCATCTTTTCAGAAGTATCTGTTCATGTCCTTTGCCTGCTTTTTAATGGGGTTGTTTTTTCTTTTCACTTCATTTGATTACCTTGTAAATCTGGATGTTAGGCCTTTGGGCATAATTTCTTCCTTAAATGGTTGGTACAATTCACCAGAATTTACCATCTGAGCCTAGTGCTTTCTGTGTTAGAAAGTTATTAATTATTGTTTAAATTTTTAAAATAGATATAGTCCTATTAAGATTGTTTATTTCTTCTTGTATGAGTTTTGGCAGGTTGTGTCTTTCAAGGAATTGCTTTATTTCATCTAGATTATTAAATTTGTGGGCATAGAGCTATTCAGAGTATTCCTTGATTATCCTTCTAATGTCTATAGGATTTCTAGTGATTTCTGCTCTTTCATTTCTGATGACATAGTAACTTGTATCATCTTTCTTATTTTCTCAGTCAACTTGCTTATTGGTTTTATTGCTCTTTCAAAAAAAAAAAATCAGCTTTTTATTTCATTGATTTTCTGTTTTAGTGTCATTGATTTTTGCTCTAATTTTTATTATACATTTTCTTCTGCTTACTTTAGATTTAATTTGCTCTTCTTTTTCTAGTTTCCTAAGATGGAAGTTCAGATGATTGACTTTAGATCTTTCTTTCTTTTCTAGACTATGTATTCAATGTTATAAATTTCCTCTAAGCACTGCTTTTGCTACATCATACAAATTTTGATAGGTTGTACTTTCCTTTTCATTTAGCTAAAAATACTGTAAAATTTATCTTGAAATTTTTTCTTTGACTCATGTGTTATTTAGATGTATACTGTTTAATTTTCAAGTATTTTAGGATTTTCCACTGTCTTTCTAATATTGATTTCTAGTTTAATTCCACTGTGGTCTGAGAACATTGCATGATTTCTGTTCTTTTAAATTTAGTAAGGTGTATTTGTGGTCCTGGATGAGGCTTATCTTGATAATTGAAGAATGTGTATTCTGCTGATGTTGGATGAAGTAGTCTATAAGATGTTCATGGTACCCAGTCAATTGATGATGGTGTTGTGTTTGACCAATTCCTTACTGATTTTCTGCCTGCTAGATCTATTCATTTCCTCCATCCAAATATTCTCCTCTATTTTTCCTTGAGAAGTCAACTGTTTATCCAGAAAAGTACATCTAACATCATAAAATTCAAAATGTGGGAACCACAGGGTCATTCCTAAATGCCTGTGAAGTCTTTGTGATGGTAGGAATGCTAGTGACAGCATTTTGGACTTGACTTATTACATGGAAGCCTGAATATTATTTCAATTAGAAGAAGAGAAAGCTTTGAGAACTTTGGGCTCAGTTCAAAATAAAAACTTAGAGTGATAACTCGAAATTGTTGTTGTTTAAGATTCATGTAAAAAGGCAGTATTGATGTTTCTGATCCTGACATTCTGGAAAAAAAATCATAGAAGTGCCTTTACTGGAAGAGTATTTATCCTTGTGAGGAATCGCTAGACTGGAAGGAGCAGAAATCTACTCAGGTTGTCACAAGTTAAAAGCTAGAATCTGTTATTTCATACCTCAAGGATGGGAAATATAACCAGCCTCCCTGAGGGTTTACAACTGAGAACTGGAAAGTCAGAAAAGGAGTGTCATGGACTGTGTTATGCCCCCTGAGTTCATATGCTGAAATCCTAACGCCCAGTACCTCAGAATGTGACTGTGTTTGGAGATAGGACCTTTAAGGAGGTGATTAAAGTAAGATGAGGTCAAATGGGTGGGCCTTAATCCAGTATGACTGGCACCATAAGAAGAGGAGATCAGGAGACAGACATTCACAGAGGGAAGACCATGTGAACACACAGGGAGAAGACAGTCATCTGTGGTGGCCAAGGAGACAGGCTTCAGAACAAACTAACCCAGTCAACCCCTTGATCTCAGACTTCTAGCCTTCAGATTCATGAGAAAACATATATCTGTCATTTAAGCCACCCAGTCTATGCTACTTTGTCATGGCAGCCTTAGCAGACTAACACATGGAGGTTACAGGGCTGCAAGTCCAGCGCCATAGAGCCCAGGATCTTTCTTTTCTGCTTTTCTTGCTTTGTTTGCCTTACTTATCACTATCTATGAACTGAATTTCTCTGACACAGTACACATATGACAAAAATGACCTCCCTAGCCTTGTTTTTAGGTGACCTCTCTGAGCTCCTACATCTCAGATCTATTATATGGTGTTCCCAAAAAAGAAAATCTAAGTTGGTTCAAAAGTCCATCCTAGTATATATAACAAAGTGTTGACTGTTGAGAGAGGAGCATCACATGATGAAAACATAAAAACATGGCCTTCCAGATCTGCTGGAGGTGTTGGTAATGAGCAACTCATTTAAGGAGGTTGGGACTAGGCAAGCATCCCAAGGGGTGATATACTATAGTTATTTTAAGCAAAACCTTAAAAATGAGAGTATAACTAGACAAAGTCAATATAGTGCAACCTGTTGGGGCAAGACCGAGTTCTATATCTCCTTCCTTTTAGTGGTAAATGAACAGCAAAACATAACAGAGGGAGGAAATGGCTCCACCGGCTTATTCCAAAAAGTCTGGAGATATTAAATACATAAGAAGTCAGTGAAAACTTTAACCACAACCAGGGAAAGGGTAGGAAGGAGCATCTCACACACACACATACATACATATACTCCTCAGCTGTTGTTTTGTGATTTGTCTTCCCTCTTTACTACTGCTGTTTTATTTTAAACACATACAAAATGCACACATGGAAACTGAATGAAAAGGAAAGATCCACTGTATGTTTTTATGCTTGTGACCCTAAGGGTGGATGCAGATCTCTCATAGAAATAAGGATAGTCTTATGTCTTTGGAAAATGTTAGCCAAGCAAGTAAAGGAAAATTAGAAAATGTGAAGATATTAACTAGTGTGCTTGGTTTCATATTACAGAAATTCAACAATGAGGAGATTTAGCAGAAGGGGAAGCTTACTTTTAGGATATGGGCATGTCACATAGAAACCAAAGAAAGAATGCAAGTGAACCACAGGGAAGAATTGGAACCAGAGACATAAACATCATCCAGATCGTCTCTCACCTTTCATCTTTGTCTCTCTTGGAGCATCAGTTTCATTTTTTAGCTCTTATCTTTCTCTCTGTTTCCCAGTACCAAAAAGAGGAAAAAGGCAGTATCCACAGCTCCCAAGAAGAAAGACGGTAAACTGACACCTCTTTGTTCTATCTACAAATTTATATGGAAGACCTCTGGCCTGGCTTGGGTTAGTGTTCCGTCTTTAGACCAGTGAAGAATGGCAGAGAAAGTGGCATCATAAAGAACATGGCAGCTCTGATGTAATCGGATGAATGGGCGGGTGGGGGAAGGCAGATTCTAGAAGAGTGGAGAGGGGAGTTTGGCTTCCATATACAGGCAAAAAAGAAGGGGGAAACCCCATAATTGCACCATTAAAGGTAATACTTGGAACATTTGAATAACTTCCCCTCCACACACACAGAGGAAGGACACTTCTATTCATACTTTAAAAAAGAAATAGTGGTAGGACTGTGTGTTTTAAAGTTTTCTTATAATATTTTTATGTATTTTCTCAATTCTTTAAAATTAATCTACCTTTATCATTTGAAAAAATAACATTTGAAAAGCAACAACAGAAGCAATTCAGGAGACATCAAATTTATCAGTTTTGTTTCTGTTTTCTGAACACTTGAAACCTGTGCATTAAGCAGACGTGATTCATGGGATGCTTTATGAAATCATTATATCTGCCACTATTCTTTTACATTTATCCAGTGGGGCTAGTTTTCACCTGTCTCTGCATAAAAACTCAGGCAGTCCTGTAACTTTTTTGGTCACTTGTAAGTAATACAAATGGTCTCAATACAGAAATGGGCATTTCCAGTCCTCTGCAATATTCTAACTTCTACCTAATGTAAGTATTGGTGTCTCTCCTCACTATCCAGGGCAGCTGAAGGTGGAGACCCTGTCGCTGAGGAAAGAAAGGCTAGATGATGGATCCTTTTATCTTTCCCCATCCAAAGTTCTACATCTCCCCAGACTCCTCAGTCAGCTGACCATGGTTTCTGACACCAACAGGTTGCTGGTTGTGTAGGGGATAATGGGGAGACATGGGAGGGGACAATCAGGATGCAACTGATACTGTCATGAGTTGCCTTTTTGCTCTCTGGTCCTGGGAGATGTTCAAGGCTGATTCTTCCTCTTATGAAGGTTCTTGTGGGTTCCTCAGAGACCTTCCTCCAGCCACTCACGCAAGTGGGCATCTCCCATGCAAGAGGGCATCTCCAATGGCAGTTCCCTAGTTGGCTTATTATTCGTGGTATGCCGGTTGCCTTGGGAATCCAGTAATACCTACAGCTCTGTGCCCTAGGTGGCCCTCTTGAACAAGACCTAAAGCAATCCACAATGACTTTCTCATAGGTGCAACCTCCATCGGATCCCCAGGAAGCATTCATGCCCCTTTGCTCCAGTGTTCTGGGGTGAAGGCCTCCTCCATAGCAAGCTCCTCTTCCACTTGGCCATCAGTAGGGCCGCCCATCACTTACACCTTAGATTTCTCAAGCGGGAGTCTGACACTGTCCTCCTGGGCCCCATGCAGCATGAGACACACAGCAGCTCTTCATGTGGAGCCCGTGGTGCCACTCTTAGGAGCTTGAGTTGAGGACAGGTATCCTCACTCCTTCCCCTTCGAGTCTGGAGCTTAGAGCATATCAACAGCTCTCTCTAAGACCTATGCACAGAGGCCTCCTGTCTTCGTCTGTTTTGTGTCGCTATAAAGGAATTCCTGAAGTTGGGTGATTTCTGAAGAAAAGAGGTGCATTTGACTCACGGTTCTTCAGACTGTACAAGAAAGCTGGCACTGGCCTCTGTTTCCGATGAGACCACAGGAGGCTTCCACTCAAGGCACGGAAGGCATCAAATGGCCAGAGGAAGGAGCAAAAGAGAGAGGGAGGGAGGTTCCAGGCTCCTTTAAACAATGTTTTCCCATGAATTAATAGAGCAAAATTCACTCATGACTGCAAGGTGGACACCAGATCCTTCGCAAGGGATGTGTCTCATGACACAAACACCTCCCGCTAGGCCCCACTTCCAATGCTGGGGATCAAATCTCAACATGAGATTTGGAGAGGACAAATACTCCAACTGTCTCACTGCCAGTCTCTGCACATTCTGGCCTCCAATGTAGGTGAAGCTTCAAGCATCTCACTACCGACTCTAACAGCTAGCTTCCTTATTGGAATCTCAGTTGGGCACATGGTCTTTTGCATCTTAGGGTTTCAGTCAAAACTTCCATTTTAATATCTTATTATGCACTTTTTGGTCCTAATTAATTTATTATTTTTATTATTTTAAAAATTATTTTTAGCTAGAGTCTCACTCTGCTACCCAGACTGAAGTACAGTGGCACAATCATGGCTCACTGCAGCCTCGACCTCCTGGGTTCTGGCAATCCTTCTGCCTCAGCCTCCTGAGTAGTTGGGACTACAGGCATGCACCACCACATCCAGCTAAAATTTTTTTTTTTTTGTAGAGATGAGGTCTCACTATGTTGCCTAGACTGGTCTTGAACTCCTGGGCTCAAGCAACCCTCCCACCTTGGCCTCCGAAAGTGCCAGGATTATAAGTATGAGCCACTATGCCCAACCCATTTTAATTTTAAAGAAAAGAGTATTGCTTGATCCCTAAAAACTGTTTTTTAGTTTGGAAATTTTTTAAAGAATGCGACTATATTTTGCTGTCAATCCATCCATTTTATTTTTTATTTTTATTTGTTTATTTTTTTTTTGAGTTGGAGTCTCACTCTGTCGCCCAGGCTGGAGTGCGGTGGCACGCTCACAGCCACCGTAGCTTCAACCTACTGGGCTCACACGATTCTTTCGCCTCAGCCTTCCAAGCACCTGGAGCCACAGCCATGTGCCACCACGGCTTGCTGATGTTTTGATTTTTTGTAGAGACGAGGTCTCGCCATATTGCTCAGGCTAGTTTCCACCCCTGAGCTCAGGCAATTCTCTCACCTCCGCCTCCCAAAGGGCTGGAATTACAGGCTTGAGCCAATGTGCCTGGCTTCAATTCATCCATTTTAAGCAATTAGACATTTGAGGGGTCACATTGCTCTCTATTTTAGAGTTAAACTGACAATAATAATATTTTTCATTTATACAGCACTTTAGAGTTTAAAAAGGAAGACTTTCAAATTGCTTATTTTTACACTCAGTTGTTCAAAATGAGAAGACATGAAAGAACTGTTAGGAATAGCAAAGCTGAGAATAAGGAATGCCTCTGTCCACCTCAAGCACCTAAGCGAGAAAGCACACAAAGGAGTTCAAAACTTTAGAAGAAGATATGTACCACAGTCAAGAGGTGGTTTTATTAATTTCAAATATTCTTCTGGATTTCCTCATTGATGACCATGCTGTTTGAAAAAAAACCAAACCACTCCATTACCCAGATAACGCACGCAGGCTTCTTTGACTTGCTGCCATAACGCCATCTGTGAGGCCTGGAGTTACTTCTCCCCATTGGGGCTAGTCCTTTTATTCAGAATAAAGGCTTGTTCATGATGAAACTCAGCTTTCTCCCAAACAGAAAGGACAATTTTAAAAAAATCTCGCTGGGCTCAGTGGCTCAGCCTATAATCCCAGCACTTTGGGAGGCCAAGGCGAGTGGATGGTCTGAGTCTGCGGGTTTGAAACCAGCCCGGGCAACTTGGCGAGACCGCTTCTCTACAATCAATCACAAAATTAACCTGGTGTGCTAGCGCGTGCCTGTAGTTTCAGCTACTTGGAAGGCTGAGGTGGAAGGATTGTCGGAGTCCAGCAGATCGACGCTGGGGTGGCCGTGAGTGTACCACTGCACTCCACCCTGGGCGACAGAGTGAGATCCAACTCCAAAAAAAAAAAAAAACAAAACTCTCTCACTTCCTCCTCCTCCTCCTCCTCCTTTTCCTCTTCCTCCTCCCTCCTTTGCCTCCCTCCAACCCTCCCTCTCTAGCTTATTCTCTTCATAAACCATCCACTCTAACTTTAGCCTGGTGACTATCTCAGCATCTGCCTGGTGACTGAACCTCTATCTTTCTCCACTGTGGAGAAAGAATTGGCTGTCAGAAGCTAAAGTCCGCCATCTTAACGGCTCTCCTTGCTCCTTATGCCTGGGCATGAGGCCCACAGTCCCACCTGGACACTCCAGCCACAGTTTCTCACCACAAGGAATCACCCAGTCTTTTTGAGGATGTGGGCTAACCTTAGTCCCTACCTCTTAATGACGTCTTCCATTTCTTAACTCTGACTACGTATGTGAGACATTTGATGAGAGCAGTGGATTTCTCTGTGAGTAGGGTGAGGCCTGTCAAAATCCTCTTAGTCCTGAAACTCCTCAGTCACCGTGTAGTGCTGCTTCCTGGTCCGTGTCAGGGGGACACTCCACTTGCCCGTTGCCTCCCCCAACCCACGTCCACACACTCAGGCTCACCTGATGTAAGGGGGGCACTTTTCCCTCTGGTTTGTTAAGTAGGGTAAAATCTATATTTGCAACATGCTTTCATGTGACCTGGATCTTTCAACACACTGTTGACTTATTGTTTAATTTGTTTCTCAGTTTTTGCCTTCATCAAATGTTGTGTGCTTCTACCCCTGTGAGTCCTGTGCTGGCCGCTGCAGGGAGGCCTGTGAAAGAATTCCAGCCTCTGAAGACCTGACAGTCCCATAGAAGCCACTTGTCTCTTTCTGCTTCTGCCTACTGGCACGCTAAGGACTCCGTGTACAGAATGCCTCTGGGGTGATTCAGATCCTCTCAGCCCCACTCACATCACTCTCCAACTACAGAGGCCGCCATGAAATGGCGTAGGCTCTGAATGGCTTTGTGAAGGTACAACCTGGTGGTGCCCCATGTCCTGACAGGCCCGTGTCAAGAATCTCTCGCTTCCCACCCCATGGCTTCTTGGACGCTGGCTCCTGGCACATACTGAGCACCTATGTTTGTGTAACCTGGACACGCAGGAGTTAAGCCTGTGGTGCACCCTTGGTCAGTGGGTGACAAGAGCTTCCCTTTTCCATTGCTTGGATAAGACTAACTCTGAAGCAAGACCACATCCTGAGAGACATTGCAGTGATCAGAACCACCGTCAAAGACCACGGATGCAAGGGATGTAGTCCCATCATGTTCCATTCAGTTCTTTATGTGGTCCTTGTACAACCCAGATGAATCATGGCAGATGCCAGTGGATTACACAAATGTGAACAAATGCTCTGGCGATGTGGATGTGATATCTTTTTTTTTTTGAGTTGGAGTCTCACTCTGTGGCCCAGGCTGGAGTGCAGTGGCATACTCACGGCCACCCCAGTGTCGAGCTCCTGGGCTCCAACAATCCTTCTGCCTCAGCCTGCCAAGTAGCTGTAACTATAGGCATGCGCTACCATGCCCCAGCTAATTTTTTTATTTGTTGTAAATAAATAACCCACGGGCTCAAGTAATCTACTCACCTCGGCCTCTCAAAGTGCTGGGATTACAGGCTGAATGACCAAGCCCGGCCAAGATGTGATACCTTTATTGGAGCACACTGACTCCTTTTTTGGCATTGGGCATGCAGCTACTGCTCTGGCAATGAATTTTTTTCAATTATCATCAATAAAAAGAATCAGAAGCAGGTTGCTTTTACAGGGAAGTACACTAGGACATTCCTGAGCTGGGCTGTGTCAATTCTCTATTCTTTGTCATAACAGGAGCTATAGAACATTGATTATTTGGACATTCTGCAAACCATCATGCTGATTCACTCTAGTGATAATATAATTCTAAGTGGACCTACTGAGAAACTGGCAAGAAAGCTAGATGCCCTCGTAAAATACAGGGTGACTGAGAGTGAGAGATAAACACTATGAAGATATAAGAATCTGCTACTTTGGTGAAGATTTTAGGGATCTAATGGTCTGGGGGAAAAAGAAACCCCTTTCAGATAAAGGGGGATGGTTGTACCTTGTACCTTCTACCAGTAAAAAAAAAAGACAAGGCATTTGGTGAGCCTCTTTGGATTGTGGAGACATCATGGGCCATAGTTGGAAATACTATTTTGATCCATTTACTGGGTGATTCAGAAGGCCACTAGTTTTAAGGGGGACTCAGGTCAAGAGAGGACTCTGCGGCAAGTCCAGGTTACCCTTCCATTCAGGTCATACGACCCAGCAGAAGCGGTGCTATTAGAGGTATTCAGGGTAAATAAAAAGGCTGCATGGCAAGTCCTTTTGGTTCTGAAGTAATGCCGTTCAGCAGCAGAGAGCTAATTGCCCTTTGAAGAACAACTCCTGTTGTGCTCCTAGGCCCCAGTAGACATTGACTTCCTGTGCAGAGACAGAAAGTGCTTCTGGGATGAAGGTGACCAATACATGCTGGCGATTCTCAGACACCCCACGTCAGAAGTTCAGAAGGTCATGCTACATTCAAGACCAGCTCACAGCAGGCCAGAAGATCCAAGTATTACATGAACAGATGGTCCAGAATCTCCAGATAACAATCTCTGTGGCAATGATGCCTCTACCTCAGCTCAAGCCTATGGCTTCCTTGGGGGTGTGGTGGAGGGAGAGATTCATCATTAACTGGCAGAGGTGGACAAAATTCAGGTCTGGTTCACAGATGGCTGGCCTATCATGATATTTTGAGGTTAGCCATAAATGGCTTGCTATTACTGTTCAGAAGTGGTCTTAAGGACAGTGGTGAAGAAATTATAACAGTGGGCAGAGCTGCACGCAGTATTCTCAGCTGTTCCCCTGTGTGGAGAAATGGTCAGAGGAACAAGTATCCATAGATTCCTGGGCAGTGGCAAATGGCTTGGCTGGTTGATTAAGGCCCAGACAGGATTAGGACTGGTAGACCTGAACGCCGTGAAACTAGTGAAATTAAAGGTCTTCAAGACATTGAGACAGGCTAGAGTATTTTTGAGATACCTTACCCTTGCACAAAGAGGATATAAGAGCTAGTGAGGCCTATAATTTGCATACTTGCAGATGAGATCCAACGCTTGACCTGAAAACAGTCCTGAGTCATTATCACCTGTGGATTAGCAGAAAATGTGGCTGCTTAACACCTACTGTCAGGAGGACAAATTCTTGCTGCTGAAAAATTGTCACATCTGCCTCAAGCTAACTCTTTCCTGTAGGGTGGTAGTCAACCTAGGATTTCATAGAACTTGCAGAAGAGGTTTTATTCACTGTGTTGCGCTTGCATGTTAATAAATATTTATGTGTGTGAAAGAATATTTTCTGAGAACATGTTAATAAATATTTATGCATATGAAAGAATCTTTTCTGAGACATGTTCTCATTATAATTTAGCAGCAATTATAGGCAACTTTCACCCACCTTAAATATTGTAGTAGCTACCATTATCCACTAAAATCAATCAAGAGTCCTGCATGGCTGCATTAGCCTGGGAATCTTGCAACACAAGTAACTGGGCAAAGATTAGGGTCCTAGGCTTGATCTATACAAATACCAAATTTATTATTATAACAGAAAGGTAATTAAAACATTGTGGTACTGGTGCAGAGGTAGACAAACAAATGGACAGAGAAAAAGATCCAAGAAACATAGATATGGACTTTTGGTTTGAGGCAGATGTATACCATAAATCAGTGAGAGAAGGGTATGTTTTCAAAGAACAGATCGAGGACAACTGGGCATATATATGACCATAAAATGAAATTAGAACCCTATCTCACACCATCCATCAAAAGAAAGTCCAGTGGATTACAGACTTAAACAAAAAAGATTTACAAGTTTATTTGGGAGAAAAATCTTCATGAATTCAGAAAGGAAAGAGTCATCTATCATTCAAGACACAAAAAGCTCTCTTCATACAGAAAAGAGCAATAATTTGACGACATTTAAATGATGAATTTATCAATACCATGGAACTTCTAAGGATGTATTTGAAGATAAATATATATGCATAAAAAGTCTGAAAAGTGATTTACACAAAATCAATATAATCACTAGATTAGATGATTCTTAAGGTCATGCCAGCTCTAATATTCTCTAATTTCTAAATCTCCTAGAACTCAGTTGTTGAATGGGCTTATTAATCTTACATAGAACAAGGGGCTGTGGGTATTTCATGAAAAAGGAAAATATAACCCTGGCTAGAGAACAGAAAGGCTTTCGTTCTTCAAATCCTGAGGATACAAAATACAATGAAAAGAAAAACACTATCTGATCTCACTTATATATGGAATGTTTTTTAAAAATTGAATACATAGAGCTGGGTTCAGTGGCTCAGCCTGTAATCCTGCGCCTTTGGGAGGCTGAGGTGAGTGGATTGCCTGAGCCCGCGGGTTCGAGACCCACCTGGGCAGCGAGAGCTCATCTCTACAATAAATCAAAAATCAGCTGGGCGTGGTAGCGCATGCCTGTAATTCCGGCTACTCGGAAGGCTGAGACGGAAGGATCACCGGAGCCCAGCAGCGAGGCTGCGGTGGCCGGGAGTGGCCACTGCACTCCAGTCTGGGCGACAGAGTGAGACTCCAACTTAAAAAAAAAAAAAAAAAATTGAATACATAGAAACAGAGTAGTATGATGCATACCAGGTGTGGGGGTGGGGCAATGGGGAGAGGTAGGTCAAAAGGTACAATGTAGTGTGAATAAATCTAAAGATCTTATGTACACCATGCAGACTATAGTTCATAGTATTGTATTCCATACTGCAAATTTGCTGAAAGCATAGTTTAGGTACTCTTAACACAAACACACACACACACACACACACAAATACACACACACACACACAAAGATGATGGGTATGTTGATTTCCTTGACTGTAATAATCACTTCACTATGTATATTTACAAAACTTATGTTGTTTAACTTAAATTTATACAAATTTTTAAAAGATAATGTATTAAAATGTCTTTTTAAGTATTCCAAAAAATAAAGTGTGCTTCTTGTAAAGAAAAAGTAAAATAAATAAAATGATGAATTTCTGTATATCCAGAATTCATAAAAACTATTGTAAATAAAACAAAAGACTACCCAATAAAAATGGGCAAAAGGCTTGAACACACATTTTACAAAAGAGGAATTCCAAATGTCAATAATCTTAAGGAAAGATGCTCAACCACCAGTGAAATACAACTTTAGAAGGATAGATGGGCCAAGGTGGACTTGTATTGCAACGTCCCCTCTGTCCTAAATCCAAATATACATGTAAATATACACAAAAATATATACATACATGGAAATATACACATAAATATGTACATACACTGAAATAAACATTTCTGAACACTTTCTTTTTTTTTTTTTTTTTTTTGAGTTGTAGTCTCACTCTGTCGCCCAGACTGGAGTGCAGTGGCCGCTCCCGGCCACCGCAGCCTCGACCTGCTGGGCTCCGGCAATCCTTCCGCCTCAGCCTTCCAAGTAGCTGGAACTACAGGCGCGCGCTACCACGCCCGTCTAATTTTTTGATTTATTGTAGAGATGAAGTCTCACCAAGTTTCCCAGGTGGGTCTCGACCCCGCGGGCTCAGGCAATCCACTCACCTCAGCCTCCCAAGGCGCAGGATTACAGGCTGAGCCACTGAGCCCGGCTTACATTTCTGAACACTTTCTTCTGCCTGGAGAATAAACTGATAAACTGTAGTCTTCATCCTTATGTAAGGAGGGTAGAAGAGAAGTTTCTTTCTTTTATTTATTTATTTTTTTGAGTTGGAGTCTCACTCTGTTGCCTAGGCTGGAGGGCAGAGGCACACTCACAGCCACACCAGCTTTGACCATGGGCTCTGGTGATTCTTCCGCCTCAGACTTCCAAGTAGCCGGAACTACAGGTGGCTGCTACTACACCCAGCTAATTTTTTTGATTTATTGTAGAGACAAGGTCTCGCCAAGTTGCCCAGGCTGGTCTCGAACCCGCAGGCTCAGGCAATCCACTTGCCTCAGCCTCCCAATGTGCTGGGATTACAAGCTCAGTCACCGAGCCCGGCCAGAAGAGGAGTTTCTATTAACATAGACTCAGAAGGAGGGTCAAGATATTTTTTAAAAAATAAAACATCCAATCAATTCTCCTTATTCGTGCCTCGCTTCTAGCAGTATCGACACAGCAATTCCTGAGCCTTTTGCAGGATTCTGTGGTTTCTAGCATGCTGCTTCTTGGCTCTCTCTAGTGCTGGCTTAAGTAAATGTCCTTGGTCTTACTGAGTCATGTATAATTCTTCCATCTGCTTCTAGCATCGACATTTTGTTGTTGTCTCTTTTTCATTCTTGCGGGTTTATTCCTTTAAAAACAAAAGTAAAACCCTTTATTATCATCTTAGTGGGGTTTCAGGAGGAAAAGAATATCTACAAATATGCACAAATTAATGCCTCACCTCTGAACAAATAGTATGTAGACAAATGATTTTAAACTAAGTTAAGAAAGAATCAAAATATAATATCCCTGATTTGGTCCCTCATGGTCAACAGAATAACAAAGAGCTGCATGAGAATAAATTATTTTCTCCATTTTTAGTCAAGTTTTCTGTCATGACTGTTTTTTTATTTCAGCCCCATAGAGAGGAAAATCTTCACAAAAACCTGAGTTGTATGTCCAAGGAGCCACACATGAATCAGTCAGCTTTTCTGGCGATGGCTTTTGGTGTGAACAGTGCTCGATCTCAGGAGGACCCTCCCTCTAGGCTAATTCAGAGGAAGGGAGGTTTCCCCTCTCCATGGAAGTGTAGAGAGGTTGCAAACTTGTTCACACTACTAGTCAGATATCCATCCTAAAATGTAGTTTATTTTGCTTGTACCTGATCTGACTTCTCTGCAGAGCATTCAGCTCCCAGACAACCTGGGAAATGTTTAGCTGTTCTTGATAATATGTTCAGTCTCAGAGGCCCGCCCCTGCCCCAATTTCTCCTCCTCCGAGGGTGTCTGGGTTCATGGAGGGGCTTTCGAGGCTTTTTTGAAGAAGAGGGCGTTTGGCCTCTTGAGGTCTCTGATGCTGAAATCCATGGTAAAGTTCTCTGGGCCATTCTTTTGGCCTAGGCTACGCTTCCAAAAAGCACCAACCCTCTCTTACTGCTGGCCGGCTTCTACCTTGGCTCTCACCAGTTAATGTCACCTGCGTAAGCTCCCAATGGGCCCCTAATTCTGCATAGTTTGTGCCGCAGCTCAAATACAGGTCTAATGCACATGGTCTTCAGGCAGCTTCCCTAGCTATAGTAATTGCTTGCTAAGTATATGTACATCAAAGCATCACACTGTACACCTTAAATATATATGATTTTTATTAAAAACTTAAAGTGATACATAACAAAGAAATAGACATAAAATAAGAGAATTTAAATGATCAGGAACAATAATTAGGTCAGAGTTGGATGAAAATCTCTGGCCGGGCTCAGTGGCTCAGCCTGTAATCCCAACATTTTGGGAGGCCAAGGCGAGTGGATTGCCTGAGCCCGCAGGTTCGAGACCCGCCCGGGCAACTTGGCGAGACCTCCTGTCTACAATAAATCAAAAATTAGCTGGGCACGGTAGTGTGCTCCTGTAGTTCCAGCTACTTGGAAGGCAGAGGCAGAAGGATCGCCAGAGCCCAGCAGGTCGAGGCTGTGGTGATCAGGAGCATGCCACTGCACTCCAGTCTGGGCAATGGAGTGAAACTCCAACTCAAAAAAAAGAAAGAAAGAAAGAAAGAAAATCTCTGCATTGAAAAAGTGATAGGAAAATCGCAGCAGTTCCAACGTATGATTACCACAGGGTAGCATTTTCCAGAAATGCTCCTTAGATTTTCCAGGGACATTGCAGACTTTGAGTCATTTTTGTTAAAATTTAATTTTGAGAAGCCATATTCTCCACAGGTGGTTGAAAATGGCAAGGTTAAATATATTTTGAGAGCTACAGAAATGATTTTAAAAATGTGCCTGGTAAATTATTGCTGCAAATACATTAAAATTTTTCAACAGGGGTCATAGATGTTAGAAAATCACCTATGTCCACTAGTTCTTCCCGTTAATATCCTATTAATTTAACATATCTTACCATGTTTATCAGTCAATTTTAACTGCAAGCTTAACTTAGTTCCGGGAAATAATGATTATTATAATCTTCAAATTATATATGTCTTACCATTAAAAGACTATAATTTAACCTATACATGTATATATATACATGGTTAAATTATAGTCTTTTAATATATATATTAAAAGTATACGTATATATATATATATATATATAATTTTTTTTTTTTTTGAGTAGGGTCTCACAGAGTGGAGTGCAGTGGCACCACTCGACCTCAGCCTCAACCACAGCCTCGACCTGCTGGGCTCAGGCGATCCTTCCACCTCAACCTCCTGAGTAGCTGGGACTAGTCCTGGCTAAGTCTTCGATTTTCGTAGAGACAAAGCTTCGCTGTGTTGCCCAGGCTGGTCTCAAACTCCTGGGCTTAAGCGTTTCTCCTGCTTTGGCCTCCCAAAGTGCTGGGATTATAGGAGTGAACCACTGTGCCTGCCTTAACCCTATAAATATTATAAAACTTTCTTTTAGGGATATTGTATTTTAATATAGAAAAAAGAAAAATTAATCTTGAAATTTAGTGTTGGGTGGTAAATTGTGGGATCTGTGATCAAAGTGTTCTGTTCCTCCTCCTTTTTCTAGTATTTTCTACATTTGAGAAGTTGATTTCGGTGTCAGAAAACTCTGCAATTTGTTTCACCTAAATAACATATTTTTCCAAAATAAATAACACTGCATGTTTCTTCAAAGAATTTCTCAATCCCTTTGATGCTTTCATGCACATTAATACATTGAATTTTTGTTACTGCATCCTTTGCTTATAACATTAATTTCACTTACAACATGATTCCACATTAGTGCTGAGGAAATACAATCAAAAGTGGGGTTTTTTTGTTTATTTTTTGAGTTGGAGTCTCACTCTGTCACCCAGACTGGAGTGCAGTGACCACTCCCGGCCACCGCAGCCTCGACCTGCTGGGCTCCGGCGATCCTTCTGCCTCAGCCTTCCAAGTAGCCGGAATTACAGGCATGTGCTACCAGGCCCGGCTGATTTTTTGATTTATTGTAGAGACGAGGTCTCGCTGCCCAGGCGGGTCTCGAACCCACGGGCTCAGGCAATCTACTCATCTCAGCCTCCCAAAGGTGCAGGATTACAGGCTGAGCCACCGAGCCCGGCTGAAAGTGGGTATTTTTAAAAAGCACACCTTTGGCTTTCATTCTAGAATGCACATTTTTCTATTTTCCAGATTTTCCGAGTGAGTTAATCTGAGGTCTAATGGCATCAACCCTCTTTCCATCTGAGTTTCAACAATATTTTTGAATGCGTGCTTGGCAAATGTGTTCTCACTACCCCCTGATATTTACTGAAGCAGTAGTGTGGTCAGATAGTTCTTGGATATTAGCAAAAAGTTTAGCATTGTCACAAGAGTTTTAGCTGCCATGTTCACTGACATGTTTGAAAATATGCAAAACAAAAAATACAGACTACCCTAGAATTCTCTTGCAGCTCTGCTCTTGCCGACTATTCCATTTTCTCAGCATATTTATGGTCTATCAAGTATTTCTATCTTAATCCAGTTTTAGTCTTTGAAAAATATGCATAAATTCTCATTAGCCATGTCCCCTGCTGCGCAAAATCTCACCAAATGCTCAAATACAGAATATTTGCATCTTGGAAATCCAGGAATCAGACAATAGTTATCTGTTCTTTGTGGCTACATATGGGATTTTGTCTACAACAGATGTGTGGTGTTTTACATTTCTTACTTTATTCAAAGGTATTTCATTCACCACTTCTGTAGGACTTCGTGCAGTTTTGTGTTTCATTCCCTAAATCATGTGTGATATTTCACATTGATCCTTATACTCTGTTCTGCTATAATTTTTTTTCTTTTGAGTTGGATTCTCACTCTGTCCCCCAGGCTGGAGTGCAGTGGCATGCTCATGGTCACCCTACGTCCTGCTGGGCTTGATGATCCTCCTGTCTCAGCCTTCCAAGTAGCTGGAACTACAGGCACGTGCTACCACACCCGGCTAATTTTTTGACTTATTGTAGAGATGAGGTCTCGTCAAATTGCCCAGGCAGGTCTTGAACCTGCGGGCTCAGGCAATCCACTCACCTCGGCCTCCCAAAGCACGGGATTACAGGCTGAGCCACGGAACCTGGCCTATAAGGTTATTAAATTTCACCATTGTTTCTGCCAAATGGAGAAAATTCCCACTATCACATTCATAAAAGTTCTTAGAGGATCCTCTGAACACCAGATATTGTCTGCAGAAAAAACTGTATCATGCATTCAGTATACCAAAAATTTTTTAATTTCATGTAGTTCCTGTTCTATTGCCTAGAGTATTCCATTTTTTCAAATTTTTACTTTTATTTATTTATTTATCTTTTTGAGTCAGAGTCTCACTCTGTCACCTAGGCTGGAGTGCAGTGGTGTGCTCACGGCCACCCCAACATTTGACCTGCTGGGCTCCGGCGATCCTTCTGCCTCAGCCTTCTGAGTAGCTGGAACTACAGGCGCGCGCTATCACACCTGGCTAGTTTTTTAATTTATAGTAGAGATGAGGTCTCGCCAAGTTGTCTGGGCTGGTCTCGAACCTGTGGGCTCAGGCAATCCACTAGCCTCAGCCTCCCAAATTGCTGGGATTACAGGCTGAGCCACCAAGCCTGGCCACTTTTAAATACTGAATATTGAAGATGTGCATTTCACTTATTTTGTGTTTGCCAAGCACATGTGACAATTGCTGGAGATCTTTATGTCCATTTTCATCCTGCAGTGAATTTTTTTTATCCCTAGAGAGTTTGCGACACAAACAGTAGACAGAGTCTTTGAGACAGAATAATACAGCGAAGTTCTGTTGATTTCTTTTCTCCATTTGAGAAGAAAGTGTGTGTAGTAAGTTTCTAATGTTTCTAACAAGAGTTTTCAACAAGAGGGTCTTTTAATGTTTATATCATATGGTTATGTCCTTAGTTGAGTAGAAACTATATTTGGTTGAATGCATTTTTTTACAAAATTTCTCTTCTAGTTTTTCTGGAAATTTACCAGTTATGGCTGACATGGAATCAAAGCATTTGGTTACCTGCTGCTCACCAGTGACACAGCCATGTTATAGTCTTCTCTGGAGTGATTTCATTTTATTCCCACATTTTTGTTGCTTTTTTTGAAGATTTACTAAATGATAAAAATATTTAATCGTTTGTGTTTTTGTTTTCTAATAACTAAAAATTTTTTCTCTCTTCCATCTCAGGAGAAACAATATAATTTAGTTTTTTTTAAATCTTAGAATGTTTTAACTTTAAAGAATGCTTGGCCAGATGTGGTAACTCACACCTGTAATCCCAGAATTTTGGGAGGCTGAGGCAGGTGGATTGCTTGAGCCCCGGAGTTCAAGACCAGCCTGGGCAACATAGCGAGACCTGGTCTCTACAAAGAAATTTAAAAATTAGCCAGCTGTGGTGTACCTGTAGTCCCAACTACCTGGGAGGTTGACGCAGAAGGATTTCATTAAGCCCGGAAGTCAAGGTTGTAGTGAGCCATGACCAAGCCACTGCACTCCAGCCTGGGTGACAGAGCAAGACCTTGACTAGAAAATAAAAAATAATTAAAAAAATTTGTTTAACCAACCTCTCAATTTTAACTGCACTTAGTTTTTTACTGACAAGATTTTCATAATGGCAAATTAAACAATTGTATTATGAAAGATGAAATTTAGCCAGTCCACTAATACCAATAGGTTATTGAAAGTTTTTTAAAAAGATGCTCACTGATTAGTACATTAGACTGGAAAACAGTTCTTGTTTTTTAAAATTAATTATTATTATTATTATTTTTGAGTTGGGGTCTCACTCTGTCATCCAGGCTGGCGTGCACTGGCACGCTCATGGCCACCCCAGCAATGACCTGCTGGACTCCAGAGATCCTTCCGCCTCAGCCTTCCAAGTAGCTGGAACCACAATGCGGGCTACCATGCCCAGCTAATTTCTTTTTTAAAAAATTTATTGTAGAGACAGGGTCTCGCCAAGTTGCCCGGGCTGGTCTAGAACCCATGGACTCAGACAATCCACTTGCCTCGGTCTCCCAAAGTGCTGGGATTACAGGTTGAGCCACCGGTCTCGCCAAGTTGCCCGGGCGGGTCTCGAACCCGCGGGCTCAGGCAATTCAGTCACCTCAGCCTCCCAAAGCGCTGGGATTACAGGCTGAGCCACCGAGCCTGGCCAGATCCTATTTTAAAAGCACAGATTTATTAATATTTAAATGGGCTTGATTACCGACTGGTTCCTTCTTCGTAAGTTAATGAAGAATCATTATATTCTACTCTATTGCAATGAGCCACTTCTCTTTTGTCCATCAAAAATGACCAAAGTATACTTATTTTGTTAAAATAAGATACATTACTGCCATCTCCTGGAAAATTGTCATCATGATTATACAGGTTGTCCATTCTCAAAGTGGACAAAGATGTAATAAAGACAAAATTCACGATAACAAATGTCTTTCATGTGAACAACTCTTTCTTTATGTGTAGTGTTTTTGTGCAGTGCACATTCTGCATTTAGTTACCTTCTGGATCCAGTCATGGTTTTTCCAGATACTTTCCTAATCACAGGGGAGACTTTAAGGAGAATCTTGGGTTTCCCTGGCCAATAACAGCCATTTTCCCCAGATTTGAAGATAAAAGTGGGCAGATTATAGATAGGCAGTAGGCAGATACCCCGCTGTCCTTGAGCTATGCTACATTTGCCTCTACATTCTAATCTATTCCCTCACAAGACTTGGTCTCAAAGGGGAGATGATGAGGAAGATCAAACAGGAGAACCCAAATGATGTCAGGAGTCCAGGAGGGGCAGGGCACGCTCTTATTTCCTCCACTTCATATTCTATGTCTTCTAACTGCTAAGCCTTCAAGGTTGACCGGTTCACTTCCATGAGGGAAGGTCTAGTGGCCTTGAAGTGGGAGCTAAAGAAATATAGTTCACGTCCTCCAGCACCTGACTAGAAAGGCCCATAGCTGCCTCTCCTGTGCAGAGAGCAATGACAGCAGGGAGGCCATGGCGGCCATGGGGGGGTCACAACTTCAGAAGAAAACAACAGGGCATCGGTGTAGGACTCTTCCTGCCCACTGGCTTCAAAGGATGGATTATGCTCTGCAATTTGGAAAGGAGAGATCAAACTGACTTCATTTTGGCTCTGGATCAAGAGCACCTAGACTTTGCACTTATGTCATCATAAGCTTTAAAAGAACTTCCATATAACCCCGCACCTTTGGGAGGCTGAGGTGAGTGGATTGCCTGAGCCCGCGGGTTTGAGACCCGCCTGGGCAGTGAGACCTCATCTCTACAATAAATCAAAAAATCAGCCGGGCATGGTAGCGCATGCCTGTAATTCCGGCTACTTGGAAGGATGAAGCAGAGGGATCACCAGAGCCTAGCAGGTCGAGGCTGCGGTGGCCGAGAGCGGCCACTGCACTCCAATCTGGGCGACAGAGTGAGACTCCAACTCAAAAAAAAAAAAAGAATTTCCATAACTGCTCACTCCCATTCGTTCACCAGAAAGCTGTGGGAACTTTTAAACCACGGAGTAGCCATCAAGTCTGGAAACATTGATACTACTATTTTGTGACATGGACTATGATAACAATGAACCATTGTTATGTATGTATTTGACCATTGTATTAATAGTTTCCTATTGCTGCTAATAACAAATGACCATGAACTTAGTGGCTTAACAACAACACAAATTTATTACCTTATGGTTGTGGCAATCACAAGTCCAAAATGGGTCTTACAAGGTAAAATCAAGGTGTCAACAGGGCTGTGTTCCCTCTGGAGGCTCCAGAGAAGAATTTGCTCTTGCCTTTTCCCTGCTTCTATTCCTCCATCTGCAAAGCACATCATGCTCACCTCTGTTTCTTTCATCACACCTCCTCTCTCTCTCTTTTCTTTTTGAGTTGGAGTCTCACTCCATCGCCTAGGCTGAGTGTGCAGTGGCACACTCATGGCCACTCCAGCATCAACCTGCTGGGCTCTGATGATCCTTCCGTCTCAGCCTTCCAAGTAGCCGGAACTACAGGCACACACTACCATACCCAGCTAATTTAAAAAAAAAATTTATTGTAGAGACGAGGTCTTGCCAAATTGCCCAGGCTGGTCTTGAACCCATGGTCTCAGGCAATCCCCTCACCTCGGCCTCCCAAAGTGCTGGGATTGAGCCACCGCACCCAGCCTCACATCTCCTCTCTCTAACTTTGACTTTCTTGTCTCCCTACTGTGAAGGTTGCTCCCTACTGTGAGGTCATCCAGGAAAATCTCCCCGTCTTGAGATACTTTACTTACTCACATCTGTCAAGTTCCTTCTGCTGTGTAAGGTCACATAGTCCCTGTATGGTTCGGGGATTGAGATGTGGACATCTTTGGGAGGCATGATTCTACCGTGTTATACTTCCAGACTTGATGGTCACTCTATTGGGGCACTTAGGGATTACTAGTTTTGTCATCAGATGCTGAGTGGACAGTAATGAGACAACAGAGCAAACATGCCGACTGCTTTTCTGACTCTCAAAGCTCATGGTGGCTAGGTTAGTGCGACAGGCACAGGCCTGACAAACATGAGGGAGATGGCTAAGGAGCATAAACCCAGTTACTCACTGCAAGCAGCTACCCTCCTGTTCCGCAGAGTGTGCTGTCCACGTGGGGGCGGCAGACAGACACTTCCTCAAGAAACTCCGGCGACCGTGGAGACACAGCTAGTGCTCCCTGCAGACCCCAGGTGTTGCTTCCCTGGATTTATGCACGCCCCTCCATTAGAGCGCCCCGGTACCTAAAACCTAACACCTGGCCCTTCTTCAGTGGACTGCCTTGGAGCTGACCCTAGAGAACCTGAGAATTTACACACATACTTGACCCCTGACCCCTGACCCCTGACCACGAGATGGGAGTGGATATGAAAACTCTGCTTGCTGGCCTCGAGTGGGGAGGCTGCCCCTCTGGGGCTGACCGACTTCCCTGCTTCCCTGTCCTACTTCCCAACTCCCTGACCTGTCTACTCTCCAGCCTGTCACTGGTGTGACCCTTGCACGTGAAGCCTCTGCTCAGATTCTGCTTCTGGGCAGCTCAACCTTGGACACCCTCTGCATGAAACCTATAAAAACACGGAGAGGTGATCAGGCCAGCAAACTCTGCCTGTTGTCTTACTACACGATTGCCCGTCCTGAGCGGCACTGACTAGTAGAAACAGAAATTGGTATAATTTCCAATTTCTTGGTAGCCACTGAGTAAAAAACAAACAGGTGGAATTTATTTGAATGATATTTTCTTAAACCAAATATAATCAAGATAGCATCGTTTCCATGTGCTGTCAGTATGAACTTTAATAGATATTTTGCATTCGGTTTGTGTTTCACACTCACAGTGCATCTCAGTGAAAACTAACCCCACGTCAAGTGACCAGTAACCACACGTGGCTTGCGGTCTCTCTGTTAGACAGTGCAGCTTCAGAGCATGGCTGTGTCAGAAGAGCATTTGGAGGCCGGGCTTGTTGGCTCAGCCTGTAATTCCAGCATTTTGGGAGGCCGAGGCGACAGGATTGCCTGAGCCCACAGGTTTGAGACCCACCCGGGCAACTTGGCAAGACCTTGTCTCTACAACAAATCAAAAACTAACCAGGTGTGGTAGCGCGTGGCTGTAGTTCCAGTACTTGGAAAATTAACGAGGAAGGGTTTTGAGGTGGAGACTAGCTGCGCCTCCCTGAGTGCTGTCCAGAGAGGAAGGCATCTAGGCCACAGGCCACATGCACTCTTTGCATCCTGCTGGAATCCCTGCTCACGTGACCTTCTGGTTCCCAGTGGCCTTCCCTTGCCCGTGTGCCCACGGGAAGAGGCTGACTTCCTCAGCCAGCTCCAGGCATCAGGTCCCTGCTACTGTTCCCATATGTAAGTGGCCTTTTGACTTTCTCTGTCAGCTCAACATTTGGCTGTATGCGTGGTTAACCTGGGCCTGTCCTTGAGTGCATCTTCAGATAGTCAGGCTTCTGCTCCTGCAAGGAAGAATGCCAGCGCACCCTTAGGAGGGAGGTGCATGTGCGGGGCTGCCAGTGCCTCCCCTTGGTTCATGCATCTGCTTGTCTGTCTTGCGCCCAGCCTCATCCGGAGCTCAGAATCTGCTTCATTTGTGCATGAACTTGCTGTGGTTCTCAGGCTAACAACGTCCCGGTTCAGTTCTCGAGCCTTGTCTTTCTTCCTTCCGCTCTTGCCTCTAAGCCTTTGCATGTACTAGTCCCTTTTCCTGGAAGATCATCCTCCCTATCCCCTGCTCACAACTCCAAGCCTTCTGTTTGTTAAGCATAGACGTAAGTGGATCTAAATGCTTAAGTGCTTTTTTCTTTATTGGAACTAATGTAAAAGTATTATTATTTTGTAAATTGTGAACAAAAGCCCCTAACTTCCAACAATTTCCCTGGTGAAGGTGTCTTTGGCAATCTGAAACAGCTTTTGGAAATACAATGGAGACTTTTGGAAATATGCATGTTAATTCTGAAATAAAGAAAAATCTGCTGTTATCAGTCTTGAGAATGAAGTTGGAAGATCAAAACATGAAGCAGAACAAATTGAAATGGTGACATCAGAAGGCCTGTTTGCAGCCAAGTTAATTAGCAGAGGGCAATGGGCTCTAGGCCCAGAAGAAATTAGGCCAAAGGAAGCCATGCTCTGGGAACATAAAAACAATTACGACAAACCAATTATGACCTCCCGCCTGAGCCATAATTAAGGCATTAACAACCTCCCCCCAAGACCCCTGGCCTTTTTTCATCGGCACTGTGGCACTGATCTGCACAAAGCCAGTGAAAACCTGGCAACTTGTGGACAATGGGACCTGAAGTTTTTATTTTTTGAAACGCATTTCTAGGCCAGGATAAATCCGTGAAGCTTCTCGTATTTTCAGAACTGATGCCAAAATAAAAGGGTGACTCAAAATCTCATGTGGTTTATATCCGTTGATTTGGACCGTTCACTGATTCACTCTTTTTGCAAAGGTTTTGAGGCAGTATGATGCTTTGGATGAGGAAGCGCACAGGACCTTGGATGTCACCTCAAGGCTCCTCCCTGGAGCAGTGCTGGGGAGAGAGCAGGAGCTTAATAAATACACGAGCGGCTGGTTGCAAGGACAGCTGTGCTTCTGAAATACACACATTGAAGGATACTCGGTTGACACAGACCACTGGCGGGTACAGGGTCAGGACTCAGGAGGAATGATGTCTAACCAAGTCCTGCAAGTCTCCCCGGGAGCCAAGGCATCCCCTACCCTGGGCACTGTGCCTGCGCTGTGCAGGACTTCTGTGATAGAGTGCCAAGCAGATGAGAAAGGACAGAGCCGCTTTCTCTAGGCAGCGCATTTACAGACTCCATCAACTAGCAAACAAGGAGGAAAATGAACCAGCAGAACCTTTCCAAAGGGGACACTTGCCCCTCAGATGGTCTCGCGATCGCCACCCGCTCCCAAGGTCTTGGGTAGCTCTGGCTAGAAGCCCAGCTCTGCACTTGGATGGTTGCAACTCTCCCACCAAACTCTGCCCCGCCACACTTTGTTTCTTTTCTACTTTAGGTAAATGTTAAGACTTTTAATCAATGTAAGGAACATTTGTATAACAAATACTCAATACAAATATTCAAAATATATATTTTAATAGTCTCAATTAAGGCATCAAATACTTAAAGTTGCAAATAGAAAGGGAGAAATGGAGGTGGGAGGGGGAAGAGGGAGAGATGCAGAGAGAGGGAGAGACGCAGAGAGAGAGAGAGGGAGAGGGGGGAGAGATGTAGAGAGACAGAGACAAACACAGAGACAGAGAGGGAGAGACACACAGAGAGACACACAGACACAGAGAGAGAGGGAGAGACACAGAGAGAGGGAGAGACACAAAGAGGGAGGGAGAGATATATATATAGAGAGGGAGAGATGCAGAGAGAGGGAGGAGGAAGAAAGAGGGGGAGAGATGCCAAGAGACAGAGAGAGACACAGAGACACAGGGAGAGAAACAGAGAGAGGGGAGAGATACATATAGAGAGGGAGAGGGAGAGATGCAGAGAGAGGGGGAGGGAGGGAAAGTGATTTATTCAGTTTCTGAATTTATCAGCTGTAAACAGCATCTATTAACTCCCTGTTATGGAGGTGAGGATTTTGTGTTCCAGCATCATCTCGGCTTTACTTCCCCTCTCTTCATCCTCTCATTCTACACTTTTTGGGTAAACTTACACTAACCAAGGTTTGTTATATTATACTTCAGTTTTTCGTGTTGCCACCTCCCGTGGTCCTGACTTTTTGAAGTTCTTTGATCCTCCACACTTGGTTTGGGCTTTTTGTCGTGCATTTACTAGTATCCAAGAGGCTTTTGGGGAAGTGTGTCATCATATACTGTATCCAGACGACTTTTAAAAATCCAGTCAGTCATAAGTCATTTATTTTTTGTCTCTTACGATTTAAGAATGATATTAAATATCAGCATATTGAAACTCTCTTTTCCCAAGCCGCTTATATGAAATTATAG
The DNA here is from genome assembly GCF_000164805.1 of Carlito syrichta. Taxonomy (NCBI): domain Eukaryota; kingdom Metazoa; phylum Chordata; class Mammalia; order Primates; family Tarsiidae; genus Carlito; species Carlito syrichta. The sequence goes on from NW_007074469.1 coordinate 463,888, forward strand.
TCTTAAAGAGACTTCTTTTTGACACCCCACATTAGAAAACATACTATTTAGCCCTGGAGTGGGTCCGAATACTTGAGATTCTGTCTGTATGGCTGTGCTATACCCTTGACTAAACTGTGTAAAATCATAAAACTGCCCTTCCCTGGTATTACCAGCTTGTGAATAACTGTTTGAAAGCCCCATTCCCTTGTCCAGACAGGAGAGTCCAGCAATGTTCAGACAGAAGAGTAAACAACGTTGGTTCTGTGCCTGAAATTTGAACGTATCCCTTGAGGAGTGGTGACCCTTATGGACTTGTGATGGACAGTACATGGATCCAACTGCCTCTAGGCTGGGCTCACTGGCATGGGAGGCCATGAATGACAGTGTCCCCTACGTAGAGACTGTGAAGCACATTTTCCAGTCTATGTCATGAGTCACATTACAAAAGGTACCTAAACAAAGATGTCTGCTCTTGCCACGTCAGCTTTTAGTGGCTAACAGAATAAAATGGGCACCACACGCTTCTCCTTCAAGAGGGGCCATGTCTGTATATACAGGTGATGATGCACCCTCTGCTCGTGAATAGCTTTGTCCAACTGTCAGGCACAGTATCATCTAGCAAAGACATGTAATTGCTTTCCCACATTATCTACCACTGACTTTATATCACCCTCTGCTGCGTTCTCTGATAAAGGGATCTTTTTATTTTCATTTATTTATTTATTTTTTGAGTTGGAGTCTCACTCTGTCGCCCAGACTAGAGTGCAGTGGCCGCTCCCGGCCACCGCAGTCTCGACCTGCTGGGCTCCGGCGATCCTTCCACCTCAGCCTTCCAAGTAGCTGGAACTACAGGCGTGCACTACCATGCCCGGCTAATTTTTGATTTATTGTAGAGATGAGGTCTTGCCAAGTTGCCCAGGTGGGTCTCGAACCCGCGGGCTCAGGCAATTCACTCACCTCAGCCTACCAAAGGCGCGGGATTACAGGCTGAGCCACCGAGTCCGGCTATTTTCATTTTTAAACTTTATTTTATTAGAGAGATGTGGGGTACAAGTCAGCATTAGGTACATAAGTAGTCTAGCCTCCAATTGGTTCTCACTTCCCCTGGTTTAGAACCAGGCACCCAAATAAAGGGATTTTGTTTAAACGTAGTTTTTCTTTCTTCTTCTGAGCATGACGTTAACTGTGAAGTTTAACACTACTTTCCCAAGCTTCTCAAGAATCCTGGGACTTACACTTACTTTCACTAAATACAGTTTTGCTAAATGCAATTTCAAAATGTTGTTTTGTTCTTTTTCCTCTGCATAAACAATGGATTTTTTTTTGAACTGGAAAATATTATTTCGAACTTTTTCTAAAGGAACTTATTGAGCTTCTCAAAGAGATCACAGGGCCTTAAAATGACATGACAGCTTCAGTGGTTTTATGCTTTCCTTTGGCAAAGTCTATGACAGACAACCCAGAAATGTCCAGATCCACATTTTCCAGTGTTGCCATCTTAAGCAAAATTACCCCAGTTGAGGATTCTCTTGTGCCATAATCTATACAAATTTACTGAAGTTGTGTTCAAAATTTGCTTTTACACCATTCTTCTGAATTGTATTAGCATTACTCTTTTCAAAATACAAGTTTTATACTTGATGAGTCACTTTCAAATTGCTGCTCCATATTTGTGATTTGTAAATACGAGATACACAGTAGAAATAACAAAAAACTCCCATTTAATGAGCAGAAACAACCAAAATAACATGAAACTCTGCTAGCAAAGATAAGCTGTAGGCAGTAACTTAGATGGCCTGACCAACGGTCCTTGAAGCCAAAGGAGTTTTTAGAATATGTGGGATTTCTTTGAAAATTGGCATTAATTTTACATTCAAAATTTGAATGTATATAAACAGATTCTTCTATTTTGTTCTCTGAAACTGACCAGCTGCTCATAGAGTCATTGGCAGACCACCAGAGACTGCCAGTCATTCGAGGACCACAAGTTGAAAAGCACTGCTCTGCGTCAAAGTGTCACAGTAAATATCTACCCAGCACCAGAATTCTCTAACTCTTGCTTTGCTGTGAAGCCTGGAGCTCCATGGCAATACCAGATCTCTTTTTGGGGGCAGATACTAAAGGCTCTGACAAGTCTTCCCATGCATCAGTCAACCAGCGAGTACATAGTATCTCAGAAAGAAGCCAAACCCTAGCCAGAGTCAGGAGAGAAGGAACTATGAAGCAGGAGGACCCCCATCCCTCAGAGCATCAATCTCTCTGAGCATCAATCTCTCTGAGCATCAGTTCCCTCATACATAAAATACAGACAGTCATGTCACCCTTATGGGACTGTTGGAAAGAATATGCTAATTGATTTTTTAAAGTTTATTATTACTGGCCGGGCTCGGTGCCTCAGCCTGTCATCCCATCACTTTGGGAGGCCAAGGCGAGTGGATTGCCTGAGTCCACGGGTTCAAGATCAGCCCAGGCAACTTGGCAAGACCTCATCTCTACAATACATCAAAAATTAGCCAGGCATGGCAGCACGCACCTGTAGTTCCGGCTACTTGGAAGGCTGAGGTGGGAGGATCACCGAAGCCCAGCAGGTCGATGCTGGGGTGGCCGTGAGCATGTCACTGCACTCCAGCCTGGACAACGGAGTGAGACTTCAACTCAAAAAAAAAAATTATTATGATGATGATTTTGAGTCTGGGTCTTGCTCTGTTGCCAAGGCTGGAGTACAGTGGCATGATCATGGCTCACCATAGTCTGGACCTCCTGGGCTCAAGTGATTCTTCCACCTCAGCCTCCCAAATAGCTGGGACTACAGGTGCTAATTTTTTTGATTTTATGTTGAGATGAGGTCTTGCTATGTTGCTAAGCTGTTTTTGAACTCCTGGGCTGTTTTGATCCTCCTGCCTCAGCCTCCCAAAGCGCTGAGATTACAGGTGTGGGCCACCATACCCAGCCAGAATAGACTAATTGAGATGTCAGTCATTGTATTCCTAATACAGAGACTAGCATATCTCAGGGACTTGGTAATTAGTCGTTGTAACCATCTTGTGTCCTATAGCAGTCGGAAAGATGGTATATAAAAAGTTAAGATACTTGACACCACAGTAATGGACTTAAACTTGGTAATTACGATTCAGAAGGGCAGAGGAAATACTTAAATAGCCTTTAGAAACAATTTATAGAGGCTTGAGAAACAACCACAGCTCATCGGCTACTCCACAGAGCTCAAAAAAATGGGCTTATTCTTTTTCAGCCTCATTGTGATTCTGAATCTGAAAGTTTCAGCATCACAAAAGCGATGCTCCTTCTGGCCCCAGTTTCCTTATTTATGCGACAGTCATTTACCCATCCTGACCCTCCTCAAGGATTTTATGTTTGCATTTCTCTGCTGCTATTTATGGTGCTGGTTAGGTTCATGAGTGGAGGGGAGCTATTAATGTGGAATAAGGGAAAAGATAGAAAAAGACCTGGAATGCAGGAGAAGGTTGGAGGTGGGTGGAGATATGGGGAATTGAAAGTCAGCATGGGCTGTGGGGAATTGTGGGGTAAGATAGAAACAAGACTGGTAGTCACCTTGAAATTGGGAACTCCAGGGATTTGGATGGGTAAAAAAGGTTCTAGTTGTTGCTGTGTGTTATGCAATTTAATGTCTGGGGGGGGGGTTGATTTATGTTTCTTTTGGATGTGACATTATGCTGATGTTTCATGGTAGATTGCAAATGTTGCCACAGTCTTTTTCATTCATGTCTGGGCACTCCACAGCATAATACTGCCACTCCCCTATCAAGAGGTGACATCTAGTTTTTCACCTCTTGAATCCGGGGTTGGCCACCTGACTTGGTTTGGCCCATGGGATGTTCGCAGATGTGTGGCAAGCAGAGGTTTGCAAAGTGAGTGCATATGGGGACTTGCTCTTGGAAACCCTTGGACCTTGTGAAGGAGCCTGCCTTGGCTGCTAGATAAGGATGACATGACCTGGTTTTCTCCGTGGGCCCTGCCAATAGCCAGCCACTGCTAGCTACATGAGGCCACAACTGCCAGCTGACTCCACACATGTGTAAGTGCTGCTGTGATTACACAGAGCAGAGCCCAGCTATCCTAGTGAGCTTAGCTCAAGTGCAAACAAATAGATGGTTGTTTTGAGCTACCAAGATTTAGGAGGGTTTGTTATGCAGCAAAACCCAACAGTTACAGACAGGAACAAGAATTTTCAGTATTCCATGTTTGTTAGGTGATAGTGATGCATGCCTGGGGTTGAGTTAGTGCTCAACAATTAGTATCCACGAAAGAGCAGCTGCAGTTAATTACACAGGGAATCAACACTGGAGAATTGTAGCAATGTGAGTGTCCCTGGAGGTATGCTACTGCAACCTTCCTCTGATACAGAGATCCTTGACACCATGCCCAGCTGGCTCAGCTCTGGCTGATGGCTTCCGGTGGCAGAGACTCCCCCAGCTCTCCCTGGTAGTCCATCTCACTTAGAGAGTTCGGGCTAGTGGCATGTTCTTTACTGTATTTAGTCAAATGCAGCAGCCTTGCAGATGCAGATTCTGTTTTTAGAGCGATCCTGAGTCCAGAGGAGATGTGAGGCAGAGAGAGATCAATACTCCTTTGAGCTCCTCTTTACCATGCCCCATCCTCTGCCCTGAAGACATCTGCTGGGTTTCTGAACTGCGAGAGACTTTTCCCTTGGGATGACTCGGTTAGTTAGCTGGGTTGGGATGGTTCAGTTAGCACCTATCCAAGGGAATCTGTGTGGTTATGGAGCAGAAGAGGCTAAGAAAGGAAGACCAAAGGTGTGGGCACAGGACAAGCAAAGCAGGAGGCTGAATGAGGTGTGCATGATGAGATATAAAACGGGAGGAGATAAGGTATGGCATGGTATACTGTATGTGTGTGTGTAGAGGAGGGATACACAGTAAGTATGCTATGGCATGATTTTCTTCGCTCAAGGGACAATTTTCACAAGCATTGTGACAATAGGAAGTTGACCTGGGTCAACTACTGTCCTCAAGATCAAATAGTGAGATGAGTGAGCTTGTCATTCATTCATTCCTTCATTATTCATCAAATATTTATCTAGGTTCTGAGGATGCAGGGACCAAAATTTGAAAAGTATCTGAACTCCTGAAACGTCTATTCTAGAGGGAGAAATCAATAAACAAGTTATTATACAACATAATTTTGGGTACATAAAGCAGAGTGAGGGAGTGTAAAGTGTTTAATACTGTTACTGAACACTCAGGGCTTCAGTCAGGGTCCTGTTCCTAGCTTCACAAAAAGCCAGTCACTGAGACAACGAGTATTGCCATGGAAGAATGCTTTATCTGGGTGATATTAGCCAAGGAGAATTCTCAAATCCATCTCCCTTTCCCACTGAAGTCAGGGGTTTATATAGTGGGGCAGGAATGTAGGAAACAGGAACTTGGGAGGGATAAGGAAGAGGAGTTGGAAAACAGGAGGGATCTGGCACCTCATCGTCTGGATGCAGTGATCTGGTGAATTTCAGTTCCTTGATACTATAGGCCAGAGGGCTGGTTCCCTGAGAAAGGAACTCAGATAAAAGAAAGTTTAAATCTTTAAGGTCAGGTGCCTGAGGAGGTGCTGTTTGAACAGAATCCTGACTTAGTGAAGGTGCAGCAGGTAGAGATTCTGGCAAATGTAAAGGCCCCCAAGTGCTTGGTAGAAGATGTAGTTAGGCCGTGATGGGACTTGGTGATCTGTAGCAGAATAGGGAGCCAGATGGCTGCCTATCACCTGCAGGGCCTCCTAGGCTATGGAAGCCACTTGCATTTGGTTTATGGCAAGTGGAATGAGAAGCCTTCAAAGATAGAGGGCAGGGGAATGACTTGATCAGATTTTCATCCCTACAGGATCCTCTGAAAGGGGGAGTCTTGGAAAGACAGGACTGGATCTGGAAGCTAGAACAGTGGCTCCACTAGGGTGATTTTTATGAGGAGCTTAACCTCTCTGAGTCCCAGAGTTTTTGTCTGTACATTGGTGACAGTAGTAATACACTTACCTACAAATGCTATTGAACAATTTAACAACTATTTTTTGAGGCCCCGCTCTGTTTTAGACACACAGTGAGGCACTGAGCTGTATGGAGGATGGAATAAGTGATGTCAGTGGGCCCAGCATACTCCTAACACACAGCAAGGCTCAAGAATGGCGACTGTGCTAATATCTTTATTATCAGTCAGTGAGTGTCCTGGACCCATGGAGGAAGCAGCTCTGTATCTCATGTCAAGGGCTTCTAGGGCAGGATTCATGCAGGTGGTCTCTGTCACTCCTGGAGACTCAGGTCAGGTGCCATAGCAATTGCAACATCCTTGCCCAATATATCCCCTCTCCTAGTTGCCTGCCATTTTATTTCTTAAATTCTATGATTTCTTAAGTGACTTGCATTCATTTGCCTTGTTTTGGCATATGTTATCCTTTGTCCCATTAATCTTTGAGTGTTTGGTTTAGGCTTTGTTTTGGTATATTAATGGTTTCATTGAGCCAAAATCTACTTTCTTGAAGTTTAAAATGTGTAGAAGTAACCATTGATCTGCCTTGGTGGCCTCAATTCAAGGGTTCCAGTGGGAGTGTTTTGTGTTACATTGTTGTTTATTGGTTTTGTTATTAACACAACCTAAAAAATCATGTTAAGAAAACTCTAGCTTTGAAGGAATATAATTTTTGTTTTTATTTTTAATTTGGTAAAATACACACAACATAAAATTCACCATTTCCACCATGTTCAAGTACACAGTTTAGTGGCATTAGGTACGTTCAAATTGTTTTGCAGCCATCATCACCATCCATTCCCAGATCTTTTTTTTATCTTTCCAAACTGAAACTCTGTACCTATTAAACACTAACTCCCATTTCCTCTCCCCTACCGTCAGCTCCTGGCAACCACCGTCCTACTTTCTGTCTCTATAAATATGAACACTCTAGAATATGAGCACTCTGGTGTCCTCATACAAGTGGACTCATTCAGTATTTGTCCTTTTGTATCTGGCTTCTTTCACTTTATAATGTCTTCAACGTTCATACACGTTGTAGCATGTGTCAGAATTTCCTTCTGAATAGTATTAAATTGTATGCATATATCACATTTTGCTTATCCATGTGTCTATTGAGGGACACTGGGGTTTCTTCTATTTTTTGGCTATTGTGAACAATGTGACTGTGATTGTGGGGCTCAAATATATCTTCAGGATACTACTTTGGCTTCTTTTGGGTATATACCCAGTAGTGAAATTGCTGGATTATATGATAATTGTATCTTTTGTGTTTTGAGGAACCACCATACTGTTTTCCATAGTGGACAGACCATTTTACATTCCCATGAACAGTGCACAAGAATTCTAATTTCTCCACATGTTCACCAACACTTGTTATTTTCTGTTTTGTTTTGTTGATAGCAGCCATCCTAATAATTGTGGGGTGGTAGGTGATTCTGATTTGTATCTCCCTAATGATTAATGATGTTAAGCATCTTTTCATGTGCTTATTGGATATTTGTATATCTTCTTTGGAGAAATGTCTGTTCAAGTCCTTTGCCTATTTTCTAATTGGGTTGTTTTGTTGTTGTTGAACTGTAGGAATTTTTTATATATTCTAAATAGTAATCCTTTCTCAGATATGTAATTTGTAAGTATTTTCTCTTATTCTATGGGCTGGCTTTTCATTTGTTGCTTGTGTCCTTTGATGCATAGATGTTTTCAGTTTTGATATAGTTCAGTTTGTTTGTTTGTTTATTATTTATTTATTTATTTATTTTTGTGTCACATAAAAAATAGTTCTTAAATTGTTCAACAATGCTATGAGGCAAATAGTAAAATCCAACGTCATGAAGCTTTTCTCATATGTTTTCTTCTAAGAGCATTATAGTTTTAGATTTTACATTTAGGTCTCTGATCAATTTTGAATTAATTTTGTATCCGGTATAAGGTAAGGGTCCAGCTTCATTATTTGCCTATGGATATTCAGTTTTTCCAGCACCATCTGTTGAAAAGACTGGCCTTTTCCCCCACTGAAAGGTCTTGACGCCCTTATAGAAAATAATTTGACTGATAATGTGTTGATTTATTCCTGGCCTCTTTATCTTGCTCTGTTGGTCAATATGTCTACCTTTATATCAGTAGCATGCTGTTTTGATTACTGTTACTTTGTAGTAAGTTTTGAATCAGGTAGTGTGAGACCTCCAATTTTGTACTTCTTTGTCAAGATTATTTTGGCTACTTAGAGTTCCTTGAGATTCTCTCTGAGTTTCAGGATAGATTTTTCTTTTCCTACAAAAACACCATTTGGATTTTGCATTGACTCTGTAGAGCACTTGTCATATTGGTATCTTAAGAATATTAAGACTTGAAAGGCCATGAGCACAGAATATCTATCCATTTATTAGTGTCTTCTTTAATTTCTTTCAGCAACATTTTGTACTTTTCAGTGTTGAAGTCTTTTGGCTGTTTATTGGTAAGCATGGTATTTTCTTCTTCTTAATGCATTTGTAAATGGAATTGTCTTCTTAATTTCCTTTTTGATTTGTTCACTGTTAGTGTATAGAGACACCACTGGTTTTTGCATGTTAATTTCATATGCTACAGCTTTGCTAATTTGTTTATATGTGTGTGTAAAAGGGAATATTTTTTTAAACACTTTCAAGCCCTCCTGTCTCTATTAGGAGGCTGTGCATGAATGATCTTTGCGTCTAATAAATACTGAGTGCAGATGTGTAGAGAATCCTGACTATTCCACGCTGGTCCCAGTGCAGACAGAAAAGCAGATCACGATCACCAGTGTGCTTCAAATTCATCAGTTACACAAGATCAAGTGTACATGGTGGATGTTACAGGGTGAAAATGTTGACAAAAGAGAGCAATGTTAAGAGATCGTTTTAGGTATTTTCAATTTGCTTAGCACTAAAACGTGACCTCTAAATAAATTTAAATTATGCTTATCCCAGCTTGTGAGAATTTTCACATAAATGGTAAATCATGTTTAGTGGGAAATTGTTTTGATTTGTAGGATCTCCTACCACACCATTAATGAGGCGTACATAGTGTTCTGGTTTAGGAAAAACAGTGATAAAATTTTCCTGCTTGAGAAGGGCAGTTGTATCCCTGTTAGGATATGGATATGGTGAGGGAAAATGGACAGGGAGAGGCACAGGGAAGGCACAGCACCTCCAGAGCTGGCAAGCCAGAGGGGCGCACTGGCAACCCAGAGATCCGAATAAATGCAAAGAATTGCAACACACAGAGGTGAGAGAAGAAAAGATTTATTTAAGAAATCTTCACCCCCCAATAGACAGGGAGTGGGTCTACACTCTAGGTGAGTGTGGTGCCATAGCCCCCCAAAGCCCTGGCTTAAATCCTTTTCCTTGGAGATGTTGTAATCAGGTAGACGTGACTGCCGTGACTTCCTTATCGACCACCTGTGGATGTCTTGGAGAACTTGTGACACAGAGACCCACTAATGTCCACCCATATTATCATAACCCCTAGGGAAGGGCATGACAAGGATTCTAATTCTCCTGCACCTTCCCAAACAACATTCCTTAGAACTAATGGAGGGTGCACTTCCCCTTATCTCCTAGGCATTCCCAGTGGGTAACTTTGATGGATCCTTGGCTTCCCTGTAGATAGTGTCCAATTTACTGGGAGATTGAATCCCACCTGCTTTCCCTCTCTCAGCGGTCCTAACTTTTGTAATTACAAATTTCATGACTTTTACAATCCTTGCTCAATGTCTGATGTCTTAGGCTTTGTACATTCCCTTTACTCTAGGCAAGCTTGATTGCCACTGTGAGATACCTCTGATACCTGGCACCAGGATGTCTGTTTCTGAAAAGACAAAGTTGGCAAAGTTAATTTTACCTAAAGTATGCATTTCTCCAAAAACATAGCTTCTACTTTCTCATCATTGTGTCGGGATTTAAGAACAAGATGAAAAATGGCGTCCCACTCTTGGTCTGTCCCTTCAGTATCTACTCTCAAAATAACTGAAATACCTCACTGAATCCAGTAGTGGAACACTGGAATAGAACACAGAGGCCAGAGAATTCTGGAATGTCAAATTATAACTACAAACAGAGGATGTGTGTGTTTGGGCAGTATACATAACTGCTAGGAAAAGGATGTGACTAAAAAGTGAGTTAACTTTCAGCTACTTCCACTGCTTGTCCTGGGATCAGCTCTCTCCTCTTCTGGGTCCAGTCTTCTGGGTGATGGGAGGGAGGGGAACCGTAAGCAGCGGCTACCTACATGGTTTGGAACCAGGACACCTCCTCCGAGTCCAGGAGTGTGTACTTCAGTCTTAGTCCAGACCAGCTTCCCTCCAGATGGTGAGACCGGGATTCGAACAGGTGAGACTAGTGCATTTGCAAGTCTGCTACTCATCAGTCTGCAAAGCACAGATCAGCAGAACCCGGTAGCTTTCCTCAGCACACAGGTTCAGGAAGTTAGTCTCCCTTCCCTTTCGCCTGAGGGACAAATTACCGCTGAACTCCTCCCCCGACCCTGGCCCTGCCTGTAATTACTGTTTACTTCCATTTCTGATGGTTCACCTCATTATAGTCCATTAACATAATGAGAGGGTCCTATGCCTGGCAAGTGGGGATGGAACAGGTTCGGATTAGACTCTGACTCACTGTGCTTTGCTGAGTCAAACTCCAGCTGAATCTGCTCCTGGCTTACCTCACTTCTGTGGTCCCAAGAATGCAAACTGCTGCCCGGTTCTGCTGGGTTCCACTCCCCAAGGCACTCCCCCATCCCAACACTGACTGACCTGGCTTTCCTGAGATACTGAAATCGTTCTCTTCCCCTCCCCTTCTCTCCCCTCCCCTCCCCTACTTCCCTTCCCAGTTGGAGTCTCACTCTGTCGCCCAGGCTGGAGTGCAGTGGCACACTCACGGCCACCCCAGCGTCAACCTGCTGGGCTCCAGCGATCCTTCTGCCTCAGCCTTCCAACAAGCTGAAACTACAGGTGCACACTATCATGCCCAGCTAATTTTTTAATTTATTGTAGAGATGCGGTCTCACCATGTTGCCCAGGCTGGCCATGAACCCCCAGGCTCAGGCCATCCTCTCACCTTGGCCTCCCAAAGTGCTGGGATTACAGGCTTGAGCCACCATGCCTGGCCTCTCCTTTTATTTCTACTTGTCAATCCTGATGACTTTTCCTTTCTTTAGGCAGCAGTTTCCCCCCGCCCCCCACATCACTGCCCATTTGATCTCTGCTCCGAATCCTTCACGCGCCTATCCAGATTGCTTTATCCCCATGAAAAGCAACTGATGTGTTACCATTCCTTGTCTGTTCAGCTTGTTTCCCTTCTTTTATTTCATTATTTTATTTCCCCCTTGTATTATTCTATATCATAAGAAAAATATTGGTTCTCCTATTATTCTAATTCCCCATCGGAAACTATAAAAGATTAACTGTCCCAATCCCTTTTCCCAAACAGAAATACCTTTTTGATTATGCCAACCAATGCGTCTGGAAAGATTATCTTTTTTTGACCATCTTATATTTAACTTTGACCTGCTTACTTGGGTCATGGGCCTAAGTGTGCCACGTTCCTATTGCTATTTCCTAATGCATTTAATTTGGTTTAAAAAAATGTGAAAAATTCAAACTTTAAAGGAATTTTCCATCTTAAAGTTATGAGTATAATATGCAACTATTTTTTCCTAAGCTGTCTGAAAGTAAACTGCCCACATGATATCTCATCTCCCTCAATACCTCCGATGCATTTGCTACAAGGCTATCTCCCACATACCCGCACTACAACTATTCAAATCAGGCCATTAACATAATATGCCACTGCCATACAATCCTCAGACCCCCTTTACATTTTGCCAGTTGTCCTTAAGATGTCTTGTAGGACAAAGCAACCCAGTCTAAAGTCTTGCCTCACCTTCATTGCTTCATTGTCCATCTCTTCAGTCCTGAATAATTTCAGGCTTTCCTTGACTTTCATGACTTTGACTTTTGAAAATTACAGGTTAGTTATTTAGCAGAATGTCCCTTGATTTGGGTCACTCTAATCACTCTGATGTTTCCTCATGGTTAGACTCATATTATGCCCCTTTGAAGGAATATCGTGTGTGTGTGTTTTATGTGTGTGTGTGTGTGTGTGTGTATGTGTGTGTGTGTGGTGGGGGTTGTTCTCTGACCCTTTGTAAACTTCCTGTTTCTCATGAAACATTCTAGCTATTTATTTTCTTATTTATATCAACCTGGCCCCATGGATTGCAATTTCATTCCATGGGTGATATCTGTTACTACCATTATCTATTTACATGCTCAAAAGTGTCCAGGTCTGACCAGGAGGGTCCCTTCTAGCTGGTTCCATGTTCCTTTGGTGGGTCTTCTCATTCTTTTTCTTAAAAAAGTTTTTTTTTTTTTAAATTTCAGTAGCTTTGTGAGGATACAAACAGTTTTGGTCTGGGCTTTAAGTGTCTCATTCTTGGAACACTGCTCTGCTTTCTGGCACAAGAAGAGACTTGGGCTCATGTCGGACATTCCCTGCCCCAGCCCTGGAATCAGCCACTTCTCCAAGGTATCCTGGTTCTTTCTCATGGAAAATGGTATTTAGAAACTAAGATGGGGCACTAAGTGTGCTCATTGCTGCTGAGATGTTTTGTGTTCCCAGGCCTGTGAGTACACAGAAACACACATACACATTTACATCTGTATCTATTTCTCTATCTATTTCTGTGTGCTGTAAACCTTGATACCTCTAATTCCAACCAAACAACAGTGTTTGTGCTAGTTTTCTTCCTTGCCACGTCCCTAATGGCAAGAAATCAGGCTCCCATTATCCTTAACATACTGACTTATTCGGTCAGTCTCCAAGCTGCTCTCAATCTTCCATCACTGCCACTACCCTGCCAGCCTTTCTCTGCAAATGCCCTCCTCACCCCACCAGGATGACCCCCTAAAGGGAGATTCTGCTCACCCCACTCAGGCTCTGATCCCCATGTCAAGCCAGTCCCCTGTGAGGCATTCTCACCCTCCTCAGAGTTTGGGTGAGGACACCACAGCCTCCTCCCTCCCCAACCCAGGTAAATACCTACTTTGCTCAGCTCTGTCTAATGTACTTTATTGTTCAGAAAGAGAAGGAAGAGAAGAGTCCCAATACATATTAAAGACAGTAACTGGATGGGGTGGTTCATCCTGCAATCCCAGCACTTTGGGAGGCAGAGGCGAGAGGATTGACTGAACCCAGGGGTTTGAGATCTGCCTGGGCAAATTGGTGAGACCTTACTCTACAATAAATCAAAAAAATTAGGCAGGTGTGGTGGTGTGTGCCTACAGTCGCAGCTACTTGGGTGGCTGAGGCAGAAGGATTGCCTGAGCCCAGCTGGTTGAGGCTGCAATGGCCATGAGCATACCACTGTACTCCAGCCTGGGTGACAGAGTGAGATTCCTACTCAAAAATAATAATAATAAATAAAGATAGTGTCTACCTTCACTAAATGTAAACCTTCTTGCCACTTGGCTACTTATGGTCTAGAAAACACACTCCATTGCATACTGTTGTATTACAGATCGCTCTGGAATATTAAGGATACAATTATGACCAGACAAACTGTCTTGTATTACCTGGAAGAAACAGAAACCACCTGTGGATTGAAAGCATGGAGATGAGCTACGACATTTATTACAGCATTACCCTGGCTGTCCTTGCCAGCATCACCCTTGGATCCAGGCAGTGGGGCCCCTTTCCTGCCAGGTGATTTAGAGCCCTCCACACCACCCTTCCTCCAGTCAAGCCCCTTATAGAGAGTGGAGTCGTGGGGCTGAGAAGTATCCCCTGGGACTACAGGCACACACCACTACACCCGGCTAATTTTTTTGATTTATTGTAGAGTAAGGTCTCACCAAGTTGCCCAGGCTGTGTGTGTGTGTGTGTGTGTGTATGTGTGTGTGTGTGTGTG